>NC_053392.1:187602678-187902678 GCF_905171765.1 Bufo bufo
TATGAAAGCTGTATATATTAAACTTGAATTTCACACTTGCTGTAAAAAACTGGATTTTGGCAAAAAAAAAAGTGTGTTTTTAAAAACCCAGAAAAATATGGCTGTATGTTTAGCTTAAATTGAACACTGACTAATCCAGATGTTGTATATTGCCAAAAAAGTATATGAAAGCTGTATATAACATTTGAATTTCAGACGTCCAGATGCAGCTAGGGATGTAAAACAGTGTATTTTGCCCAAAAAGGGTGTTTTAAAAAATCCTGAAAATTATGGCTGTATTTCAAGCTAAAATTGCACACTGTCCATAGAGTTGAGCGGACACCTGGATGTTCGGGTTCGGCAGGTTTGGCCGAACTTGAAAAAAAAGTTTGGGTTCGGGACCCGAACTTGACCCGAACTTGACCCCGAACCCGAACCCCATTGAAGTCAATGGAAACCCAAACTTTTGGGCACTAAAATGGCCCTAAAATAGTCCTAGAAAGGGCTAGAGGGCTGCAAAAGGCATCAAAATGTGCTTAAGAGCATGGCAATTGTTCTGCAAACAAATGTGGATAGGGAAATGACTTAAAATAACATAAAATACATAACAATTTTAAATAACAATCTGGATCTAGGAGTAGGAGGTTGAGGAGGCGATGGATGGGTGGATGTGGCGGTGTAGGTTGACTTGGCGGTGTAGGTGGAAGCTCCGGTGAATGATGAATAGGTAGCCAACACTGATTTGTGTTATTTTTTATTTTTAAATTGGGGTATCCCCCAAAATATTGGGACATATAACAAAATAAAACTAAGAATAAGTGCACTTGAGTACAAGAATGGATGGTTGAGGCTGGTATATATGTCTATTCTGCACAAGGTACGGACAAGTCCTATGGGATCCATGCCTGGTTCATTTTAATAAATGTAAGCTTGTCCACATTGGCTGTAGCCTGTGATAATGCTCTCTGCCGTGCTAAACACACGTTCACACTATACACTGGCTGCAGGGCAGGTCAGCACCTCCAACGCTGACAAAGCTTTTCCACATTTAGGCCATGCTAACCCTGCCTTCTCAGGTGCTGGCGGTGCCCCAGCTGCGTTGGCGACCTCTTCCTCCTCCTCTGCCTTCGCCTTGTGCTTCCACTGTGCCCCTGCTGTCAGGTGGGAATGCTATCATCAGCGTGCGCTTGTAGTCGCGCATCTTCCGATCAGTAACAGATGTTTTCACTAAATTTAGTTCCCTGTCAGCAATGCAGAGCAGGGGTTCATTCACGGCAAAAGGGGTTACATGTCACCCAGCAATACAACAGAGGATTTGGAGAGATTTAGGCCCCTGTCACCCAGGCACAGCAGGGGTTCATTCACGGCAAAAGGGGGTTCATGTCACCCAGCAATACAACAGAGGATTTTGAGAGATTTAGGCCCCTGTCACCCAGGCACAACAGGGGTTAATTCACGGCAAAAGGGGGTTCATGTCACCCAGCAATGCAACAGAGGATATTTTTTTAGAGATTTAGGTCCCTGTCAGCAATGCAAAGCAGGGGTTCATTCATGGCAAAAAGGGGTACATGTCCCCCAGCAATAGAACAGAGGATTTTGAGAGATTTATGCCCCTGTCAGCAATGCAGAGCAGGGGTTCATTCATGGCAAAAGGGGGTACATGTCACCCAGCAATAGAACAGAGGATTTTGAGAGATTTAGGCCCCTGTCAGCAATGCAGAGCATGGGTTCATTCACGGCAAAAGGGGGTTCATGTCACCCAGCAATAGAACAGAGGATTTTGAGAGATTTAGGCCCCTGTCACCCAGGCACAGCAGGGGTTCATTTACGGCAAAAGGGGGTACATGTCACCCAGCAATAGAACAGAGGATTTTGAGAGATTTAGGCCCCTGTCAGCAATGCAGAGCAGGGGTTCATTCACGGCAAAAGGGGGTACATGTGTAACATCCCAGAGTTATGTTACTTAACTCTTTTTCCCTGCTACAACCTGTTAAGTGTATTTGTACTGTCATCTTGTGTAAGTTAATATCACATCCGTAAAAATGTTTTCTAAGCCTATTACATTTATTTGCTGTAATTTCCATGTACACCAGCAGGTGGCAGCAATGTTTAGCAGGACCTTAGTTCAGTTTAGTATCTAGACTGGAATAGTACATTCCAGTTTAGCTCCCCCCTCTTTGAGGAGGTGTGGAATGTTCCCACATCCTGCCTCATGGGGAGGAAAGGAAGTTCAGTTAGTGTGCCAGCCACCCCTGCTTGGGGAAGGCTGTGCTGGTAGAAGCTCCCAGTTCTAGGGATCCCAACCCAGGATCGTGTCTCAGCTGAGACCAAAGATCACCCTTCCCAGTCTGAGCCTTTCAGCCTCAACTGGTTGACAAGCAAGCAGCGCCTCCAGAACTCCAGGACGAACCATTCCCTGTGAGCAGACCTGTGAGTAACTATCCAGAGACCAGGAGAAGCCAAATTCCTCCTCAGCTAGTCAGTCCCTAACCAAGCAGATGATAAACAGAGCAGAAGACAGATTCCTGCCATATTCTCCAGGCACATGATAGGAGCAGAAGAGATATTGATCCCTGCCATACATTGCCAATACCCGCTGGGACCCAAGGCTATTGCTGTATCTCAAATGGATTCAAGCTGCAACCAGTAAAGACAAGTTGAATTATATTACAAGTCTGGA
This sequence comes from Bufo bufo, assembly GCF_905171765.1. Lineage (NCBI taxonomy): Eukaryota > Metazoa > Chordata > Amphibia > Anura > Bufonidae > Bufo > Bufo bufo. The sequence goes on from NC_053392.1 coordinate 187,605,338, forward strand.
TCTCATTTACTGCTACTAAAACCCTCAATTACTCCTATTAACAACACTCATTTATTGCAAGTGAGCCAGGATCCAGGAGTCCAGCCGTACCAAGGTAGGAGACACCGTTGACACTATACCTACTACTACACAGAGACATTACCCCACTCTGGCATTCCTCACCTGGTACGTGAGTTGCAACACCTTAAAGGGCCCTGAGACTGTAACCTGCGCACACTGCAATTGGCGTCACAAACAAAACTCTTAACCATCATTTACACTTGACCCAGTCAGTGCATATTGTTGCGCCAGTGTGCATTAGTCCAATCCAGCTTACTGCACATGTGGCAAAAGGGGCTACATGTCACCCAGCAATAGAACAGAGGATTTTGAGAGATTTAGGCCCCTGTCACCCAGGCACAGCAGGGGTTCATTCACGGCAAAAAGGGGTACATGTCACCCAGCAATAGAACAGAGGATTTTAAGAGATTTAGGCCCCTGTCACCCAGGCACAGCAGGGGTTTATTCACGGCAAAAGGGGGTTCATGTCACCCAGCAATACAACAGAGGATTTTGAGAGATTTAGGCACAGCAGGGGTTTGTATACGCCAAAAATGGTAAAATGTCATCCGACAATTGAAAATAAGAATTTTTTCAATTTAGGGCACTAAAATGGCTCTAAAATAGTCCTTGAAAACGCTAGAGGGATGTAAAAGGCAATAAAATGTGCTTAAGAGCATGGCAACTGCTCTGCAAACAAATGTGGATAGGGAAATAACTTAAAATGAAATAAAATAACTAAATATTACAAATTATTAACCTGCAACTCAGAGAAGGAGGTGGATATGGAGTCGGAGGTTGAGGAGGCGGTGAATGTGGTGTTGTAGGTGGAGGCAGCAATGGAGGAGGAACAGGTAGCCAACAATGTTTTTTTTTTTTTTTTATTGGGTAGGTAGCCCCCAAAATATTGGGACAAATAAAAAAATAAATAAAAAAAAATCATTGCACTTGACTTGAGTACAAGAATGTATGTTTGATGGTGGTATAAATGTCTATTCTGTACAAGGTACAGACAAGTCTTGTAGGATCCAAGCCTGGTATATTTTAATGAACGTGAGCTTGTCCACGTTGGCTGTGGACAGGCGGCTGCGTCTCTCTGTAATTACGCCTCCTGCCGTGCTAAATACACGTTCAGCACCTCCAAGGCATACAGGGCAAGCTCTGGCCATGTGGACAATTTGGAGACCCAGAAGTTGATTGGGGCAGAACCAGCAGTCAGTACGTGTAGTCGTGTGCACAGGTACTGTTCCACCATGTTCAAATGCTGCCTCCTGCTAACACGCTCCATATCTGCAGTTGGGGCCAGTTGTTGCGGCGAGGTGACAAAGCTTTTCCACATGTCGGCCATGCTAACCCTGCCTTCTGAGGTGCTGGCGCTGACACAGCTGCGTTGGCGACCTCTTCCTCCTCCCCTTCCTTCGCCTTGTGCTTCCACTTGTCCCCCGGCATCAGTCGGGAATGCTCTCAGGAGCGTGTCTACCAGCATGCGCCTGTAGTCGTGCATCTTCCGATCACGCTCTAGTGAGGGAATTAAGGATGGCACATTGTCTTTGTAACGGGGATCCAGCAGGGTGGCTACCCAGTAGTCAGCACACGTTAAAATGTGGGCAACTCTGCAGTCGTTGCGCAGGCACTGCAGCATGTAGTCGCTCATGTGTGCCAGGCTGCCCAGAGGAAAGGACAAGCTGTCCTCTGTGGGAGGCATATCGTCTGCGTCCTCCGTATCCCCCCAGCCACACACCAGTGATGGGCCCGCGTTGGATACCACCCCGCTGTGAACATGCTTCATCCCCATCCTCCTCTTCCTCCTCGTCCTCCAGTAGTGGGCCCTGGCTGGCCAAATTTGTACCTGGCCTCTGCTGTTGCAAAAATCCTCTTTCTGAGCCACTTCTAAAAGACTGGCCTGAAAGTGTTAGAGATGATCCCTCTTCCTCCTCCTCGTCCTGGGCCACATCCTCTTCCATCATCGCCCTAAGTGTTTTCTCAAGGAGACATAGAAGTTGTATTGTAACGCTGATAACGGCATCAGTGGTGCTGTTCCGCAGTGCGACTCACCCGTGCGTGCTGCAACTGAAACTCCACTATTGCCTGCTGCTGCTCGCACATTCTCTCCAGCATGTGCAAGGTGGAGTTCCTTCTGGTGGGCACGTCGCATATGAGGCGGTGAGCGGGAAGGCCGAAGTTACGCTGTAGAGCAGACAGCCGAGCGGCGGCAGGATGAGAACGCCGAAAGCGGCCCGCACTTTATGCAGCAGCTCAGACATGTCGGGGTAGTTGTGAATGAATTTCTGCACCACCAAATTCAGCACATGCGCCAGGCAAGGGATGTGAGTCATACCGGCTAGTCCCAGAGCTGCAACGAGATTTCGCCCATTATCGCACACCACCAGGCCGGGCTTGAGGCCCACTGGCAGCAACCACTCATCGATCTGTTGTTCTATACCCCGCCGCAACTCCTGCGCAGTGTGGGGCCTGTCCCCCAAACACATCAGTTTCATAACGGCCTGCTGATGTTTACCCCTGGCTGTGCTGAAGTTGGTGGTGAAGGTCTGTCGCTGACCAGATGAGGAGGTGGAAGAAGAGGAGGAGGAAGCCGAGTAGGAAGAGGAGGCAACAGGAGGCAAAGAATGATGCCCTGCGATTTACCCAGTGTGCAGTTAGGGAGAAATAGCATCACTGGCCATGCTTACTGGTTCACGTATCTGTGGTTAGGTTGACCTTGCCACAGATGGCGTTGCGCAGTGCACACTTGATTTTATCCGATACTTGGTTGTGCAGGGAGGGCACGGCTCTCCTGGAGAAGTAGTGGTGGCTGGGAATGACGTACTGTGGGACAGCAAGCGACATGAGCTGTTTGAAGCTGTCCATCTCCACCAGCCTAAATGACAGCATTTCAAAGGCCGGCAGTTTAGAAATGCTGGCATTCAGGGCCAGGGATCGAGGGTGGCTAGGTGGGAATTTACGCTTTCTATCAAAGGTTTGTGAGATGGAGAGCTGAACGCTTCCGTGTGACATGGTGGAGATGCTTGGTGACGGAGGTGGTGTTGTTGGTGGCACATCCTCTGTTTGCTGGGCGGCAGGTGCCAACGTTCCTCCAGAGGCGGAGGAAGAGGCCGAGGCAGCAGCAGCAGAAGAGGGAGCAAGAGGGGCCTGAGCCCTTTCTTGGTTTTGAAGGTGCTTACTCCGCTGCAGCCCGTGTCTCGCATGTAGATGCCTGGTCATGCAGGTTGTGCTAAGGTTCAGAACGTTAATGCCTCGCTTCAGGCTCTGATGGCACACCGTGCAAACCACTCGGGTCTTGTCGTCAGCACATTGTGTGAAGAAGTGCCATGCCAGGGAACTCCTTGAAGCTGCCTTTGGTGTGCTCGGTACCTGGTGACGGTGGCCAGTAGCAGGCGAACTGTTTTGGCGACGGCTGCTCAGCTTTTGCACCCTGCTCCCGCTTTTGCTACGCTGTTGGCTCGGTCTCACCACTGCCTCTTCCTCCGAACTCTGAAATTCAGTGGCACGACCTTCATTCCATGTGGGGTCTAGGACCTCATCATCCCCTGCATCGTCTTCCACCCAGTCTTCCTCCCTGACCTCCTTTTCGGTCTGCACACTGCAGAAAGACGCAGCAGTTGGCACCTGTGTTTCGTCATCATCAGAGACGTGCTGAGGTGGTATTCCCATGTCCTCATCAGGAAACATAAGTGGTTGTGCGTTAGTGCATTCTATGTCTTCCACCCCTGGGGAAGGGCTAGGTGGATGCACTTGGGAAACCCTGCCAGCAGAGTCTTCAAACAGCATAAGAGACTGCTTCATGACTTCAGGCTCAGACAGATTCCCCGATATGCACGGGGGTGATGTGACAGACTGATGGGCATGGGTTTCAGGCGCCACCTGTGCGCTTTCTGCAGAAGACTGGGTGGGAGATAATGTGAACGTGCTGGATCCACTGTCGGCCACCCAATTGACTAGCGCCTGTACTTGCTCAGGCCTTTACCATCCTTAGAACGGCATTAGGCCCGACCAAATATCGCTGTAGATTCTGGCGGCTACTGGGACCTCAGGTAGTAGATTCAGTAGGACGTGTAGCTGTGGCAGAATGGCCACGTCCTCTCCCTGCACCAGAGGCTCCACCAACACCACCACCACGACCATGACCGCGTTCCTTATTAGATGTTTGCCTCATAGTTAGTGTTTACAAAGCAAAGTAAAAAGTGGTTAAGTCTGTAAAAAAAAAATAACCGCCAATAAAAACCCTGATGTAGGGTATTGCACTCCAAATTTTTTTTTTTACCTCTATATGACAACAGTATTTGTGGCCTAAATGTGACACTCACTTATGCATGTCTTATCCCAGATGTGCAGTATATCAGAGGCTTTTTTCACCCCAGTAACCAAAAGGCGTATTTCTGGCCTAAATGTGACACTCACTTATGCACGTGTAATCCCAGATGTGCAATATATTAGAGGCTTTTTCACCCCAGTTACCAAAAAGGCGTATTTCTGGCCTAAATGTGACAATCACTTATGCACGTGTAATCAGAGATGTGCAGTATATCAGAGTTTTTTTTTCACCTTAACCAAAAAGCTGTATTTCTGTCCTAAATTTGACAGTGACTTATGCATGTGTAATCACAGATGTGCAGTATATCAGAGGGGTTTTTCACCCTAATCAAAAAGCTGTATTTCTGTCCTAAATGTGACAGTCACTTATGCACGTGTAATCACAGATGTGCAGTATATCAGAGGGTTTTTTCACCCTAACCAAAAAGCTGTATTTCTGTCCTTAATGTGACAGTCACTTATGCTTGCCTAATCCCAGATGTGCAGTACATTAGAGGGTTTTTTCACCCCAGTAAGAAAAAAGCTGTATTTCTGGCCATAATGTGACAATCACTTATGCACGTGTAATCACAGATGTGCAGTACATCAGAGGGTTTTTTCACCCCAGTAAGAAAAAAGCTGTATTTCTGGCCTTAATGTGACAATCACTTATGCATGTGTAATCAGAGATGTGCAGTATATCAGAGGGTTTTTTCACCCCAGTATGCCAAAACTGGATTTCTGGCCTTAATGTGACAATCACTTATGCACGTGTAATCACAGATGTGCAGTATATCAGAGGGTTTTTTCAACGTAAGCAAAAAGCTGTATTTCCGTCCTAAATATGGCAGTGACTTATGCACGTGTAATCACAGATGTGCAGTATATCAGAGGGTTTTTTCACCCCAGTAAGAAAAAAAGCTGTATTTCTAGCCTTAATGTCAAAATCACTTATGCATGTGTAATCACAGATGTGCAGTATATCAGATCGTTTTTTCACCCTAACCAAAAAGCTGTATTTCTGTCCTAAATGTGACAGTGACTTATGCACGTGCAGTGTCGGACTGGAGTACTTAGGGCCCACCAGTAAAATTTATTTTGGGGGCCCACCGTACAGATACATTCAAATATAATAAATAATCTAACAAGTTTTTCATATGAATATAGGCTGGTGGAGGTTCTGTACATTGAATATATGTATGTAGTGCAGTAAGTGTAATGTTTTATGTGCCACATGTGCAGGGGGTGGGTGACTAGGGGCCTACTTTGCCCAGGGGCCCATAGGGGGATTCCCCTGTACCCCTGTGGGCCAGTCCGAGCCTGTGCATGTGTAATCACAGATGTGCAGTATATCAGAGGGTTTTTTCACCCCAGTAACCAAAAAGCCGTATTTCTGGCCTTAATGTGACAATCACTTATGCACGTGCAATCACAGATGTGCAGTATATCAGAGTTTTTTTTCACCCTAACCAAAAAGCTATATTTCTGTCCTAAATGTGACAGTGACTTATGCACGTGTAATCACAGATGTGCAGTATATCAGAGGGTTTTTTCACCCCAGTAAGAAAAAAGCTGTATTTCTGGCCTTAATTTGACAATCACTTATGCATGTGTAATCAGAGATGTGCAGTATATCAGAGGGTTTTTTCACCCTAGTATGCCAAAGCAGGATTTCTGGCCTTAATGTGACAATCACTTATTCATGTGTAATCACAAATGTGCAGTATATCAGTGGGTTTTTACACTCTAACCAAAAAGCTGTATTACTGTCCTAAATATGACAGTGACTTATGCACGTGTAATCATAGATGTGCAGTATATCAGAGGGTTTTTTCACACCAGTAAGAAAAAAGCTGTATTTCTGTCCTAAATGTGACAGTGACTTATGCATGTGTAATCCCAGATGTGCAGTATATTAGAGGCTTTTTTCACCCCAGTAACTAAAAAGCTGTATTTATGTCCTAAATGTGACAGTGACTTATGCATGTGTAATCAAAGATGTGCAGTATATTAGAGGCTTTTTTCACCCTAACCAAAAATCTGTATTTCTGTCCTTAATGTGACAGTCACTTATGCTTGCCTAATCCCAGATGTGCAGTACATTAGAGGGTTTTTTCACCCCAGTATGCCAAAGCTGTATTTCTGGACTTACAGATAGCCTATGCTGGTGCACTATCGTTGCATAAAATGGCTGCCGATCAGGTATTGATATTGATGAAATTAAGGAAAAAAAGTTCGTTTTCAGCAGTAGTTGGCTCAGGGCAGGCTTAAAAAAATAGTGCACTGCACCCACAAAACACTTTTTGTACTAAGTACATAAACCAGTTCTTGATAAGATCGCTCCCTGATCTCTCCCTCACAGCAGCTGCAGCCTCTCCCTACACTAATCTGAGCAGAGTGACGGGCGGGGCTAAGTGACTCCAGCTTAAATAGAGGCTGGTTCACATGCTGCAGTTGGCCAATCACAGCCATGCCAATAGTAGGCATGGCTGTGATGGCCTTTTGGGGCAAGTAGTATGACGCTTGTTGATTGGCTGCTTTGCAGCCTTTCAAAAAGCGCCATAAAAATCGCCGAACACCGAGCCCGAACCTGAACTTTTACGTAAATGTTCGGGTTCGGGTCAAGGTGCCGAAAAACCTAAAGTTTACACACTGACTAATCCTGCAAATGCACCAGATGTTGTACACTGCTCAAAAAAATAAAGGGAACACTTAAACAACACAATGTAACTCCAAGTCAATCACACTTCTGTGAAATCAAACTTTCCACTTAGGAAGCAACACTGAGTGACAATCAATTTCACATGTTGTGCAAATGGGATAGACAACAGGTGGAAATTATAGGCAATTAGCAAGACACCCCCAATAAAGGAGTGGTTCTGCAGGTGGTAACCACAGACCACTTCTCAGTTCCTATGCTTCCTGGCTGATGTTTTGGTCACTTTTGAATGCTGGCGGTGCTTTCCCTCTAGTGGTAGCATGAGACAGAGTCTACAACCCACACAAGTGGCTCAGGTAGTGCAGCTTATCCAGGATGGCACATCAATGCGAGCTGTGGCAAGAAGGTTTGCTGTGTCTGTCAGCGTAGTGTCCAGAACATGGAGGCGCTACCAGGAGACAGGCCAGTACATCAGGAGACGTGGAGGAGGCCATAGGATGGCAACAATCCAGCAGCAGGACCGCTACCTCTGCCTTTGTGCAAGGAGGAACAGGAGGAGCACTGCCAGAGCCCTGCAAAATGACCTCCAGCAGGCCACAAATGTGCATGTATCTGCTCAAACGGTCAGAAACAGACTCCATGAGGGTGATATGAGGGCCCGACGTCTACAGGTGGGGGTTGTGCTTACAGCCCAACACCGTGCAGGACGTTTGGCATTTGCCAGAGAACACCAAGATTGGCAAATTCGCCACTGGCGCCCTGTGCTCTTCACAGATGAAAGTTGGTTCACACTGAGCACATGTGACAGACGTGACAGAGTCTGGAGACGCCGTGGAGAACGTTCTGCTGCCTGCAACATCCTCCAGCATGACCGGTTTGGCATTGGGTCAGTAATGGTGTGGGGTGGCATTTCTTTGGAGGGCCGCACAGCCCTCCATGTGCTCGCCAGAGGTAGCCTGACTGCCATTAGGTACCGAGATGAGATCCTCAGACCCCTTGTGAGACCATATGCTGGTGCGGTTGGCCCTGGGTTCCTCCTAATGCAAGACAATTCTAGACCTCATGTGGCTGGAGTGTGTCAGCGGTTCCTGCAAGACGAAGGCATTGATGCTATGGACTGGCCCGCCCGTTCCCCAGACCTGAATCCAATTGAGCACACCTGGGACATCATGTCTCGCTCCATCCACCAACGTCACGTTGCACCACAGACTGTCCAGGAGTTGGCAGATGCTTTAGTCCAGGTCTGGGAGGAGATCTCTCAGGAGACCGTCCGCCACCTCATCAGGAGCATGCACAGGCGCTGTAGGGAGGTCATACAGGCACGTGGAGGCCACACACACTACTGAGCCTCATTTTGACTTGTTTTAAGGACATTACATCAAAGTTGGATCAGCCTGTAGTGTGTTTTTCCACTTTAATTTTGAGTGTGACTCCAAATCCAGACCTCCATGGGTTGAAAAATTTAATTTCCATTTTTTTTTGTGTGATTTTGTTGTCAGCACATTCAACTATGTAAAGAACAAAGTATTTCAGAAGAATATTTTATTAATTCAAATCTAGGATGTGTTATTTTTGTGTTCCCTTTATTTTTTTGAGCAGTGTATATTGCCATTGATTTTTCAAGCTTGGATTAGAATGTCACAAAAGGTCAGATGCAGTGCTGGTGTACTGTGCTTGCATAAAATGGCCGCCGCCGCCACCCCCACCTAACTAACAGACAGATAAAAGTTTTTTTTTTTCGGTTAATGGGCTCAGGGCAGGGTAAAAAGATTGTGCCCTGCACCCACACAACTAATTGTATTCTTCTATTCTCTCCCTGAAATCACCAGTCCAGCAGCATCCTCTCCCTACACTTGTAACAGCAGAGCTACATGACTCAAGCTTATATAGAGCCTGGGTCACATGCTGCTCTGGCCAATCACAGCCATGCCATTAGTAGGCATGGCTGTGATGACTTCTAAGGGCACAGAGTTAAACGCTTGTTGATTGGCTGCTCTGCAGCCTTTCAAAAAGCGCAGAGAAATCGCCGAACACCGAACCCGAACCCGAACTTTTACTAAAATGTTCGGGTTCGGGGTCAAAGAATCCTAAACTTCGGTACGAACCCGAACTTTACATTTTGGGTTCGCTCAACCCTAGTCCTGGGAGATTGTGGTTACTAAGGTTCAATAAAAAAAAATACATGCAAGAAAGTCACAAAACAGGGGAATGGTCTGAGAGAAGCAGTTTACACATTATGAAATAAGTAGTTGTGGATAGCTCACCACCTTTCTCCTTATGGTAAAGGTGCTCTAATCTGAGACTGATCACCCAATCAGTCGGGGTAAAGTGAATAAATATGTAAATGTGCGACTGGCACTCACTATGTGGGTCACAACAACAGCATTTTATTAACCATAAAATAGCAAGAATTATATTGCATAAAGTTCAAACATCACAATTTCCACAAAAAATATCACATATAAAATCCCCCTAAAAAATATAAAATATAAGATAAGCAATCCACTGATGTATAAGCCCTGTATATCAGACAAGAGGTCTTCTGTATATTATACGGTCTGTATTATCATCTGAATACAATCCCAATGTTCCGCTTGTATAATCTGTAAATCTGTGACAGTGTCCCTTTAAATAAAAGTAATGTGCATCCGGATAGTCAATCCTATCATAAGGTCTGTTTATTCGGATCTCACTGTCCACAATATGTTGCGGTCCGGACCTTATGGGTTCACATACCTCTTTCACAATATCTCAGTTGCGTCTGGTGGTCAATGCTGTGGAGAGATATGGCTTACCGGTGTATCCAAATGTCCGGCACTCTCATTCTCCAGCTTTTCACACCACGCGGCTGCAGTCGATTCCGGCGTCCTCGCTCTCTGGTGTATGTCACGTGTTCTCCCAGAGATAGCCAGCCACTGAGGAAGGGGAGTGAAGTCCCCGAAACGCGTCTGGCATTATATCCCTGCTCCGATTACAAATCCGGATACGATTAAGATCATTTAAACCATCTTTCAAATTTGGAGCGCTCCATTTTTTTCTCCTTTTGCTGCGAGTACAATCGCATTCGAATACTGGAACAGAGTTACCAAGTCCCGCGATATCTGTATATTATAACATTAGGAGTTAAGGTTTTATATGTATTTGACTATACACCTTTCCCCTTTTCACAAGATCCACAAGTGGACCGAAATGTCAGAATCTAGTCACATTTTCTCTATTAAAGGGGTTATCCGAGTTAACTTAACCTTATCTTTATGGCTTTATTTCTCCTATACCTTAGTTTTCCTAAATCACTTACTGTACCTATCTTGTGCCGTTTCTCTGCTACACTAAACAGTCATGTGACCGCCCACGTCATCAGCTGTGACGTTCCGTTGACATGGAGCTCTCTGCTTGTCGGAGTGACTAAGCCATGTCAACGGAACGTCATCAGCCTTGGCCACGCCCCCACCTCTCTGCATTACAGTCAGTGCGGCTGTGAGTTGATCGCGCATGCGCGATCCTCACTTGTGCCGCGGCTACCTCCAACTTTCTAACTGCGGCTAATAGCTCAACCCCTCCCACAAATATAACAGATCAACCCCTCCCACAAATATTCATGAGGGAGAGATGAGTCATTGTTGTTACTGCTGCATGTAAACACAGCAATAACAGAACCTGGAAAAGGTGTAAGGATCGTTCTTTTTTCAAAAAATCAAGCTTGACTAATGTATATGTATATCCTGATTAATTTTGTTAGGTTTTATTTTTTTTCCCATAACTCGGATAACCCCTTTAACTATTATTGCCTTGTGGATTGACTATGGAACTTACCTTCAAATAAAAATTTGCTTTTAATTGCATCATATATTGGAGAGTGCAGTGGCAATTTCGTACATGGATCCATTTGTAATGCTCCAAAAAGTGGTCGACCTGTGGGTGTTATTTCTGATGAAAATTAGTTAGTGGCTATAGCATTTACTCAAATCCCCCAAAAAATTGAAAAGGAGAGCATCCTAATCAGTTACGCATTTCCTGTAATCCATGGATTATTAGATGATGATCCAGATCAATGTTCACAAGTTTGTGAGGTAACTTTGAATGAAGAAAGGCAATGAGATGAAAGTATTTAAAAAAATATATTGGTTGATCAATGGGAGTTGCCGAAGGTATTAATGGCTCCAGGGAAAGTCCCTAGATGTGTAAAATTGCAGGAGAATAGCTACAAAGTCCTCACACAGTGGTATTATACACCACAGAGGTTGCACACTATGTTCCCAGAGGTCAGCTCCATTTATCATAGGGACTCAAAGCCATATTTGGTGGTCGTGTCCTAAAATCCAAAGTTATTGGCAGGAAATACAGTTGTTTTCAAAATTATTCAACCCCCACTGAAATTTAGTGTTTTGGCCAGTTTGACATTGATTTTGATCATTTTAGTCAACTTGTTTACAATTAAATCAAAGAGGCACTTGTAAATCAGACAAATATAACATAACATTTATAATGAAATAACTACAAATGTCTTTTCTGTGCTCACATCATTATCAGTTTTATTCAACCCCCAAGTGACATTCAATCTTAGTACTTAGTACAACATCCTTTTCCAGTTATAACAGCTTTTAAACGTGAAGCATAGCTTGACACAAGTGTCTTGCAGCGATCTACGGGTATCTTCGTCCATTCTTCATGGGCAAAAGCCTCCAGTTCAGTCACATTCTTAGGCTTGCGCGCTGCAACTGCTTTCTTTAAGTCCCACCAGAGGTTCTCAATCGGATTTAAGTCTGGTGACTGCGAAGGCCACTTCAAAATGTTCCAGCCTTTAATCTGCAACCATGCTCTAGTGGACTTGGAGGTATGCTTGGGATCATTGTCCTGTTGCAAGGTCCTACGTCTCCCAAGCCTCAGGTTTGTGACGGACTGCATCACATTTTCATCCAATATCTCCTGGTACTGAAGAGAATTAATGGTACCTTGCACACGCTTAAGCTTCCCCGTACCTGTAGAAGCAAAACAGCCCCAAAGCATGATTGACCCCCCACCATGCTTCACAGTAGGCAAGGTGTTCTTTTCTTCATAGGCCTTAATCTTTCTCCTCCGTACATAGCGTTGATCCATGGGCCCAAACAGTTCTAATTTTGTTTCATCAGTCCACAGAACACTATCCCAAAACTTTTGTGGTTTGTCCACATGACTTTTGACATACTGCAGTCGACTCTTCTTATTCTTTGGAGACAGCAAGGGGGTGTGCCTGGGAGTTCTGGCATGGAGGCCTTCATTATGCAGTGTGCGCCTTATTGTCTGAGCTGAAACTTCAGTACCCACATCTGACAAATCTTTTTTCAGTTCCTCAGCAGTCACACGGGGACTTTTCTCCACTTTGCGCTTCAGGTAGCGAACAGCAGTCGAAGTCAGCATCTTCTTTCTGCCACGACCAGGTAGCGTTTCAACAGTGCCCTTTGCCTTGAATTTGCGAATGATGCTTCCTATGGTGTCTCTTGGTATGTTTAACATCTTTGCAATCTTCTTATAGCCATTGCCCTTCCTGTGAAGAGAAATCACATCTTATCTTGTCTTCCTGGACCATTCTCTTGACTTCACCATGTTTATAAACACACCAGTAAATGTCTAGAAGGAGCTGAGTATCACAGTCCTTTTAAATCTGCCTAATTGGTGCTTATTATGCTTGATTGCTGCTCCTTGACATCCACAGGTGTTTTCAATACCTGATCGAAAACACTTGAATGAACCTCTGTTCTTAAGATTGGTAGTCTTTAAGGGGTTGAATAATTGTGTCAATGAAGAAATCACAAAAAAAAAAACATTTAATACTGTATTACAAAAACAATTGATGTCATTTTAGTTGCATTTGGTTCTTTAAAAAGTCCTTGTAAGATTTCATTCTGAACACAATTACAAATGTACACTAAATTCCCTAAAACCCTTTACAGCATTGGGGGTTGAATAATTTGGAACACAACTGTATGTAAAGTTTCGTCCCAAGTGTGCAGAATAACAGTCCGAGCGTTGCCTAAATTGTGTCTATTTGGTTTAATGGGAGAGTTAGCCAGTATAAAATCGAAAGAGGTTCACACTTTGTGTAAGATACTATTACCAGCTGCCCGCCTTCTTGTGGCCGTATACTGGCGGAAAATAGATCCTCCATCATTACAACATTGGTTTATGAAATGTGACCAGATCTATAGATTGGAGCAAATAGCACATTGGGATACCAGAACACCTCAACGTTTCTCTGATATATGGAGTCCATGGAAGAAGTTTAGAGGATTTGCTGAATAAGCCAGAAGTACATTTGAGAAAAGTATGTCTAGTTCATGTCAGGAGAGAATGTAAGTCTTCAAGACTTATAGTATCCAATACCCTCCTGCCCTCTCACTCCCCCTCCTCCCTCCTTCCTCTCCCTTTTGGAGATGTTTCTCCAAGTTCATGTTCTACCAGAAAATGTGATATACTGATTATATCAATATCTGTATAACTAATGTATTGGTTGATGTACAAACGTGCCGATATATCTATGATTTTGTCATTGTTAATCTTTTCACGCTTTTCGGCGTATACTCATATTTATGTGAAACAATAAAAACATTTTGAAGTAAAAAAATACCTTGGTATGATAAAGCCAACGTGATACTTTAAGGTGCTGTTAATAAGCACAACTGTATTTATTACTCAATAAAATAAATAAAAAACTTGCAACAATTGAAGAAGAGTGTAATGCAGTTAAATAATCAATATGGGCTTAAAGTGCAGACTCTCAGCATTAATTTGAGTGTATTCACATCCCAATTAGGAATTACAGCTCTTTAATATGTAGCTGATGGTTTTTCAAAGGATCAAGGGTAATTGGACAATTATTAAAAAAGTTATTTAATGAGCTGCATTGGCTATCCCCTCATTAATCCATCATTACTTAAGAAGGTAAAATGTCTGGAATTGATTTCAGGTGTGGCATTTGTATCTGGAAGCTATTGCTGTGAACTAACAACATGCGGTCAAACGATCTCTCAATGGAAGTTAAAGAGACCATTATTAGGCTGAAAAAAAAGTCCATCCAAGAAAACTGTTTGGTGAAGAATACTCTCCAGGAAGTAGGTGTACCAGAAGACTTAATAAAAGCAAATAAAGAGGGTTCACCACAAGGTGTAAACCAATCAGCCTCAAAAATAGAAAGACCAGATTAAACTTTGCAAAAAACATCTAAAGAAGCCAGCCCAGTTTTGAAGCAGCATTCTTTGAACTGATGAAACTAACATCAACCTATACCAGAATGATGGGAAGAAGAAAGTATGGAAAAGGCTTAGAACGGCTCATGATCCAAAACACACTACATCCTCTTTAAAACATGGTGGAGGAAGTGTGATGGTATGGACATGCATTGCTGTCCAATAGCACTGGGTCACTAGTGTTTATTGATGATGCAACTGAGGACAGAAGCAACTGGATATACATCCTGCTCAGATTCAACCAAATGCAGCAAGGTTGATTAGATGGCGCTTCACAATACAGATGAACAATGACTCAAGAAACATACTGCAGAAGCAACCTAGGAGTTTTTTAATGCAAAGAAGTGGAATCTTCTCAATGGCAATCACCAGATCTCAACCCGATCGAGCATGCTTTTCACTTACTTAAGAGAATACTTAAGACAGAAAAACACACAAACAAACAACTCAAGACGGCTGCAGTAAAGTACTGGCAAAGCATCTGAAAGGAGGAAACCCAATGTTTGGTGATGTCCTTGGGTTCCAGGCTTCAGGCAGTCATTGCCTGAAAATGATTCTCTACAAAGTATAAAAAATGAACATCTCATTTATGGTAATGATAATTTGTCCAATGACTTTAGAATGCCTGAAATGAGGAGGCTTTGTAGAAAAATGGCTGCAATTCATAAACATTTTTCGGGATATTTTTGTTCAACCACTTGATTTAAACCCGAAAGTCTATACTTCAATTGCATCTTAGTTGTTTAATTTCAAATTCAATGTTGCAATTTTGTGGCATGCAGAACTATAAATATATATAGAAAAAGCAAAAACAATCAGCAGCACTCTATAAGATGCCGGGTGCAAATCCACCAATGTTCCTGGACACAGAACAACACCAATAGAAATGACGAAAAACGGGCAGCACTCCGGACTTGTGGAAATTCAGTGATGTTTATTCAGTGCAATGCAGCATTTCAGCCCTCACAATGGAGCCTTTGTCAAGCTAATGAACTAGTGCTCTCAACATATTTAAATAGGTGGTTCTCATTATAATTACATAATTGCTCATTAAAACATATTTCACAAATATCAGTACAAAACATGATTATACAGATCATTAAAATACATCGGTGTACATGAATCATCATTATATCAACATGGTATATACATAGTGGAAAACCAACTTTACCACATGCCCAAATCTGTGTTAAATACACAAATATTTACCAATTGCCTCATAAAGTGCAGCTGTGCTAAATTGTGTTAAAGTACATATCAATTTAGAAAAATTAAAAGAGGGACAAACCCACAACACGAGACTCCACACTGCGATCCGGTATTGGCGTCCCCTGGCGTCCATTGCGCAGGCGCCAGTCTGCATCATTAGATCGCGAGATCCCGTTGCGTCCCGCGCATGCGCATAGAACGCTCAAACTCGTACCCATACGCAGTCGCCGGGACGCACACTAAGCTCGCGAGTCCTCTCCATTTCTCGCGCATGCGCTTTGCGCGGCTGTGAGAAACACGACATCCCAGCAGTATCACACTGCTGCGCATGTACCGAGGGGCGGAGACCAATGCTGTCGTCACTAAGTGACCATGGGGGGCGGAGATCAATGTTGTCGTCACTATGTGACCATAGTAACGATATTTGTATGCGGAAATCGGGAACAGTGGCCATCTGGGGACAGGCGATGTACCTGGAAATATGCACTCAGATAAATCCAGTGCACAATCTCCAGCGTCACAAGGAACCTAGACCATATCATAGCCAGGCTCCCGTAACAACATCCCCGTCTCCTATGGTCATATTGGGGACGGTGTGGAGGAGAATGTCTATCACAGGTACACGCAGCCATCTCTGGGTGCATGCACCTGTGGGAAACAGGAGACAGGGCACTCTCGTGTCCCATGTCACCTGCTCCTACATCCATCAACCACACCTAACCTCCTCTGTCCCACCAACATCACCGCAAAATTGAGCGTTCTATGCGCATGCGCGGGACGCAACGGGATCTCGCGATCTAATGATGCAGACTGGCGCCTGCGCAATGGACGCCAGGGGACGCCAATACCGGATCGCAGTGTGGAGTCTCGTGTTGTGGGTTTGTCCCTCTTTTAATTTTTCTAAATTGATATGTACTTTAACACAATTTAGCACAGCTGCACTTTATGAGGCAATTGGTAAATATTTGTGTATTTAACACAGATTTGGGCATGTGGTAAAGTTGGTTTTCCACTATGTATATACCATGTTGATATAATGATGATTCATGTACACCGATGTATTTTAATGATCTGTATAATCATGTTTTGTACTGATATTTGTGAAATATGTTTTAATGAGCAATTATGTAATTATAATGAGAACCACCTATTTAAATATGTTGAGAGCACTAGTTCATTAGCTTGACAAAGGCTCCATTGTGAGGGCTGAAATGCTGCATTGCACTGAATAAACATCACTGAATTTCCACAAGTCCGGAGTGCTGCCCGTTTTTCGTCATTTCTATTGGTGTTGTTCTGTGTCCAGGAACATTGGTGGATTTGCACCCGGCATCTTATAGAGTGCTGCTGATTGTTTTTGCTTTTTCTATATTGGATTTATCAGCTCAGCACCTTTTATTGAAATATGAATCAAGCTACAGGATGTGTATACCCGGACATCTTTTCCTATACACAGGAGGATGAGACACGTATCTTACAAGGTGCCATGAGGGATGTCGCCTTCCTATCAACTCCGTCAATACCAGATCTCAAGAAAAGGTATGAACTATACTCTAAAAGGTGCATTAATTTGGATTTGCATGTAATCACGCTTAGTGAATATCATCACGCACACCGGATTCCGAGGGGCATGCGGTCAATATTGAGACCTGATTTTTTTCCCAATAATCCGGATTTCTGTGCACGGTTTGCACAGATCTCAAATAAATATTCTCTGGACATTATCTTATTAAATGTTGAGTATCTACAAAAAGAGATTCACACTCTGAGAACAAGTCTGGAACAAACGGAAGGAGAGTTGAGAGCAGCTTTAACTCCAGAGGATGCAGAGAAATACTTTAGCAATTGCAATATATATTTGGAGAAACTGAAGCAAGATCTACAGTCCACAAAGAGAAAAAAATGGCAAAGGGACATGGAAGATTACACTACCGGATTTGTATATAGCTGGCAAGGGGGACAGAGGACTGTTAAAAAAGGCCTCAAGAGGATGGAACGACCCTCCCCTGGGAGCAAAAAAACGGGACATTCCAATCGAAGGGCTGACCTTACAGTTCCAGAAATGGATAATCTCCCAGATATGACCACAGCATCTGGCGCTGACACCCCTACTGCAACTACCTCTTTTTTAGGTCTGGGTCCAGATCCCACCGGACCAGACGAGGTGGGAGGAGACAACAGAGGTGGCGTAAAAGCAGGGCAGATGAAACCGCAAAGAACCATGCGGAAGAGACAACTGTGGTAAATATATCATCTATTGTACTTACTCCTATACAATTGTCTGTTTTGGAGAAAGGACTTTCTTTTTGCCCATTTAGGAACATCGATTGGTTCCAATTAGAGGTTGATCTGTATAGATTTTTTAGAGCCATCAAGTTGAAGATCTGGTTCAATAAACAGTCCACTGAGGTTCCAGCAGCTGGGTCCAATAGCGGTTCAGAACTTACACTTAATGATGTACAACTTCACCTTAAAAGTGATTTCACACCTGTTGTTAATCATGTGGCCGTGGATACGTTTATTAATGCAGTTAGGTTAGATTTAGAGACCTTAAAAGCATCAGGGGTTGAAGGGATGTGTGTAAAGAGAAATATGAAAGCGGAGGAGACCAAAGCCCTGAAGGAACTCTCCACTAACCCTTGTCTGTCCATTAAACCGGCAGACAAGGGTGGGGCTGTGGTGGTTATGAACACAACTGACTATGTGGATGAGATATATCGCCAGTTGAATGATGAAAATGTTTACCGTAGGCTTCCAGGTGACCCTAAGTTTGAATTTCTTAAGAAAATCCGTAGGGTCCTGGATTCCGCTAGGGAGGAGGGTGTAATTGATGACAAGTTGCATTCTTTTCTCTATGTGGAACGGCCAAGAACTCCGGTAATATATGTACTACCAAAAATCCACAAGTCATTGGTTTCTCCACCCGGCCGGCCCATAGTATCGGGCATTGGTTCACCGTTTTCTCAGATTGCCATCTTTTTGGACAGGATACTGTCACCTTATGTTGTGAAAGCCAAGTCATACATAAGGGATACTACACACTTCCTTAATGAAATCAGCAATGTACAGCTCCCGGCACATGTCATTTTAGCATCATTTGATGTTGTGAGTCTGTACACATCCATCTCACATGTGAGGGGGGTGGATGCAGTCAGAAATTGTCTGGCTGATTCACCATACTCCATGGAATGTAGAGAGTTTCTGACCACGCTATTGGATATTGTGCTCACCTGTAACTATTTTTTGTTTCAGGATGAGTTCTTTATCCAATTGCGTGGTACCGCAACGGGCTCAAATGTGGCGCCCAATTACGCGAACATTTATATGGCCCATCTAGAGGAGATGTACGTCTATGTTAGCCACCACTTCAGACAATTGCTGGGGTGGTGGCGTTACATAGACGACATCTTCCTGTTGTGGACAGGTTCCATTGAGGGGTTACATCAGTTTGGTGACTTCCTCAATGGGATTGACCCTGAGGTCAAATTCACATTGTTTTTTTCTGAAACCCATATCGAGTTCCTTGATGTGACAGTGTGTAGACGAGGAGACTCTCTACACACGGATCTTTTTACTAAAAAAACTGATAAAAACACATTGCTTCAATACAACAGTTGTCATCCCAGGAGCATGGTGAGATCATTACCCTATAGCCAGCTGCTTAGGGTCAGGAGGATAGTACAGGGTGAAGAAGATACCATTGATAGACTCACCACAATGGGTGAAAAATTTATCAAAAGGGGATACCCTAAGAAACTGATAGAACAACATAAGGTGAGGGCTATGCAACAGCCTAGGAAAACCCTCTTGGAAAAGGGGACGAATGAGGTAAAGGACACCAAACGTATCCCGTTTATAACCCGGTTCTCACCCCTGAGTGACAAAATCGGTAATATTTTGAAGGGACATTTGCCCATATTGGGCAGTAACTTCAGAAACATTCCCGAATTTGCCAACCCTCCAATGATGTCTTATAAACGTACACGCAATATTAAAGATCACCTTGTACGGGCTGACATCGGGACTAAAAAGATTGCATTCAGTACATACTTTGGTGCATCCAGGAAGGGTTGTTTTCCTTGTCATGGGTGTGTGAATTGCCCACTCATGTTAAGGGGTGCACATTTTGTGCACCCACAGACAGGAGAGGAGTATATGATTAAACATCACTTGACCTGTGACTCCTCCTATGTAGTATACTTGTTGGAGTGCCCCTGTCATCTCCTTTATGTAGGGGAGACTACATGGGATGTCAAGACAAGATTGAATCATCACAGATACACCATTAGGAAGAAGAGACTAGATTTACCGGTGTCCAAACATTTCACGGAAGCATTACATACTGAAAAAGACCTGCGCTTCAGGGTCATTGACCAGATCGCCATGCCACGACGGGGGGGGTGACAGGTCAGTGATGCTGAAGCAGCGGGAACTATATTGGATTTTCCAATTGCAAACCCTAAAACCCCGCGGACTCAATGTTGATTTTAGGGTGACTTAGCTGGGCGCCGGTGGGATACGTGTCTTCTATCTGAGAATGTGTGGGTTAGGATTGTGCTCTCTATTTATTTTCCCTTTTTTTGTCTTCCTTTTCTATAGATTATCATGATGGAGAATTTGATTCCAATTGAGAGGACAACGCCCAACATGGGATCCCCTTGCGATCACTGTATATGTCCTTTGAATGTATTTTTCACTTTCTGCACATATCTCTCCATTTATATATTTTCTCTTTTTCATGACTTAGGATCTGAGACCAATGAATTGCATGACATTCATGTCAGGAATTTTGCGGTGATGTTGGTGGGACAGAGGAGGTTAGGTGTGGTTGATGGATGTAGGAGCAGGTGACATGGGACACGAGAGTGCCCTGTCTCCTGTTTCCCACAGGTGCATGCACCCAGAGATGGCTGCGTGTACCTGTGATAGACATTCTCCTTCACACCGTCCCCAATATGACCATAGGAGACGGGGATGTTGTTACGGGAGCCTGGCTATGATATGGTCTAGGTTCCTTGTGACGCTGGAGATTGTGCACTGGATTCATCTGAGTGCATATTTCCAGGTACATCGCCTGTCCCCAGATGGCCACTGTTCCCGATTTCCGCATACAAATATCGTTACTATGGTCACATAGTGACGACAACATTGATCTCCGCCCCCCATGGTCACTTAGTGACGACAGCATTGGTCTCCGCCCCTCGGTACATGCGCAGCAGTGTGATACTGCTGGGATGTCGTGTTTCTCACAGCCGCGCAAAGCGCATGCGCGAGAAATGGAGAGGACTCGCGAGCTTAGCGTGCGTCCCGGCGACTGCGTATGGGTACGAGTTTGAGCGTTCTATGCGCATGCGCGGGACGCAACGGGATCTCGCGATCTAATGATGCAGACTGGCGCCTGCGCAATGGACGCCAGAGGACGCCAATACCGGATCGCAATGTGGAGTCTCGTGTTGTGGGTTTGTCCCTCTTTTAATTTTTCTAAATTGATATGTACTTTAACACAATTTAGCACAGCTGCACTTTATGAGGCAATTGGTAAATATTTGTGTATTTAACACAGATTTGGGCATGTGGTAAAGTTGGTTTTCCACTATGTATATACCATGTTGATATAATGATGATTCATGTACACCGATGTATTTTAATGATCTGTATAATCATGTTTTGTACTGATATTTGTGAAATATGTTTTAATGAGCAATTATGTAATTATAATGAGAACCACCTATTTAAATATGTTGAGAGCACTAGTTCATTAGCTTGACAAAGGCTCCATTGTGAGGGCTGAAATGCTGCATTGCACTGAATAAACATCACTGAATTTCCACAAGTCCGGAGTGCTGCCCGTTTTTCGTCATTTCTATAAATATATATATATATATATATATTAGTGTAAAACTTAAGTTGCACCTATTTGCAAATAGTGAAGGCAATGTATTCTTACACCCCCTGTATATATATATATATATATATATATATTGTCTATGTACATATCTCACTTAGCATTTATATTGCTTGTCAAGAATATTCATCTCTAGCCTGCGCTTGACATTCGAAGCAAAGCAAGACAGTTTAGAAATTACTAAAACTGAAACTGATCATAGTTTCACAGTCACGGTAAACTCAATAGAAAAACATTCTTCAATTTCCTGCTGTGATTCATGTTAAGAGCAATATGTAGTTCTAGTGTCAGATCAAGATTACACTCACAACCTGAAGTAAACAGATTTGCTGTGAAATTGAGGAACAAATGATTTTGCTGGCACTACTTTAACCTAAGCGATAGCAGGAAGCCATTTTTTAAAGTATAATATTTCACTGCAACCCATTAAAGACAAATACATCAATCCACTGTTCTGACCCTTTAAACAGAATTAGGTAATAAAGTCAAGATACTGTACATTGCAAAAGAAATTGTCAAAAACACATAGATGTCTTGACTAAAGATGAGCGAATTAAAGAAAAAAATCGATTCGCCGGTTCGCCAATTTTTTTTGTAAAAATTTGGTTTCATCCGAATTTATTTGCGGCGCAATTCGTTAAAAAACTGCTATTTCCTGGCTACAGAGAGCCTTTATAGTGGTGTAGAACACTGTGTCCTGCAGTAAAAGGCTTTTAGAATCACTGCACACTACATTTATTTGGGCAGCCACGGGGCCAAAACTGACCAAATAACTCAAGTATGAACTCAGCCTTACAGGTTGATGTTAGCGCCAAGAAGAAGCGCACTCCTTTTACACTGTCGTCAGCTGATTCCACATAGATGTCAACAGAACCTGTTCTATTAAACGCTTATAAAAGTAGAACCCCCCCCCCCCCCCCCGACAGAGTGGAGAGGGTGTCAGCAGTAAGTTTGTGTTGACGTCACAGATTATTTTGCCCTTCCTTTAATCCGTTAGTACAATAACCCACAAAAAACGGATCCTGCCTGTTGAGCATCCGCCTTCACTCGGTCACCATTTGGTCAGCAATCCATCAGTATTGCTAATGCCAAAAAACACAGGAGTGCATCCAAAACAGAGACGACACGTGAATGGAATATTTGCATGTCTTCTGTGTTTTGTACCCACTTCTGCTTTTGGCTACCAAATCATAAGCTAATTCTGATGGGACCATACAGGCCTTACAGCTGCTATACAGAGAGGATCCGTTGTGCGTCTCATTTTATCTTCCTTCTGACAAATCAGAAGAAGAGTCAAATAAATGATAATTTCAGCCAAGCCAAAAAGGCAAAATAGTGGCCCAGTCATGAAATGGGGAGGGTGGGAACAGCATGAGAATTCCACAGAGTGGACCTATGACATAATGGTGAGGTGGAAGCAGCATGAGGAGACCACAGAGTGGCACAATGACAGAGTGTGGAGGTGGCGGCAGCATCAGGAGGCCACAGTGTGGCAAGTTGACATAATGTGGAGGTGGTGGCAGCATCAGGAGGCCACAGAGTGGCAAGGTGATATAGTGTGGAGATGGGTGGCAATACAAGTACCCGCTGAATATGATGGGTGAAAGAAGGAGAACTTGGCATCAGATGTGTGGCATCAGGCTGGTTGGCAGCATCAGAATAGTAGCTGAGGTAGAGGGGATCTCCCTTTGGCTGTACAGTGATTAGCGGGTGTACCTTTTCTTTCCTCAGGGAACTCCCTGAAGTTGGGGTTTCTGCTTAGTGCTAGGTGGAATGCCCTTGATGTTAGGTGTTTGACTGGGTGCAAGGCAGAAGTGCAGATGAAATGGCTGGCGAACGATGGAGTCAATAATCAGGCTGGTTGGTTACAAAAGATAAGTCTCTTTACTGAGTTGATGGTAGTTGTAGTAGAAGTACATATAGCATCAGTGCAGTGTAGAGGCAACAACAAAGATGTTAGTTGTATTACTGGTCTCTTTCTCTCTGGGGTCGTCTGGTAGAGAGTTGCTTCCTTGGCAGCTGAGGTCTCAGAGACAGTGCATGAGCTTGCACATATAGGTCCTCTCCCTTGATCTGCTGGGCTCCAACTAACCAGGCCAGGTTCATCACCATGGTAACCCAATCTGCAAATTCATTTGTCTCAGGCTGGGTTCACACTTGAGCGTTTTACAGCGCGTTCAAACGCGCTGTAAAACGCTCAACACATGAAAACCAATGCTTCCCTATGGCCCTGGTTCTTACTTGAGCGTTTTACAGCGCGTTTGAACGCGCTGAAAAACGCCCTACGCTCAAACAAGTTCTTGAGCTTCTTTGGGGCGTTTTGACGCGCGTTTGTGGCCATAGGACACTGCAGTCAATCACACAAACGCGCGTCAAACGCGCGTTTACTATTGCAAAAAACGCGCATAAAAACGCGCAACAAAAACGCGCGTTAAACGCGCATATCAAATACGCTCAGGTCTGAACCCAGCCTTATACATTGCTATTATGTGCATAAACATAATAAATCAAAAGATTTAACTTGGCAACATTACATTATCTTTTTTTTGGCAATAATTAACCCTTTGCAGTAGTCCAATTGGGGTATGGCATCTTTACTTCAATAAACATCCAGAGATGAGTGAAAGAGGTGGAAGCTGCAAAACGTCAAATCTCCCCTATATATCTGCCACTATACTATATAGTAGCAGAACACTGATGCTACAAAAAGTGCTACTCAGCTTTCCCAGGTGCCTGATTGTCAATTTCCCTATATAGCCAGGAGGGATTTCTCATTGTCTTTCTACTCAAATATGACATTCATCAGTGGAAAGATGGATTACAATGGAGCTGTACACTGTGCCCATATAATGTTACCCTTACATAGTGCAAGTAACCCAGCTTTTCCAGTACAGTGAAAGGCAAACCTGCCTAGTTATAGCACTATTTAGTGAGGAGAGGGCTTTATTTTAGTATATTTAGTAATCTGCTGTCTTGTACAGTTTGACATGGTGGTAACCCAAGTTTTCCAGGACCTTGAAAGGCAAATCTGCCTAGCTATGGCAGTAGTTGGGAGTGAGGAGGGCGCATTATCTTTGTAGATTTAGTATTCTGTAGTCTATTACAGATCCACATAGTTGTAAATAGGGTTGAGCGAACCCGTGGAAGTTAAGGTTCGCCAGGTTCGGCCGAACTTCAGGTCAAAGTTCAGGTTTGGGACCCGAACTTGACCCGAACTTCACCCCGAACCCGGACCCCATTTAAGTCAATGGGGACCCGAACTTCACTTTATTATTTTCCGTTATAACATGGTTATAATGGAAAATAATAGCATTCTTAAAACAGAATGCTAAATAAAATTACTATTGAGGGTAAAAAAAAAAATATTTAAATCTCACCTCATCCACTTGATTGCGCAGCTGGTATCTTCTTTTCTTCAGGACCTGCAAAAGGACCTGTGGTGACGTCACCGCAGGTCCTGCTGAATGAAGATAGAAGGACCACATGGTGTGCGCTGTGACGTCACCGCAGGTCCTTTTGCAGATCCTGAAGAAAAGAAGATACCGGCTGCTCAATGAAGTGGAGATGAGGTGAGTTTTTTTTTTTTTACCTCTCAATAGACATTTTATTTAGCATTCTGTTTTATGAAAGCTATTATTTTCCGTTATAACCATGTTATAATGGAAAATAATAAAATCACCCGAACACCAAACCCGAACTTCAGTGATAAAGTCCGGATTCAGGTCCGGGAACCCAAACTCGCAAAGTTTACTACGAACCCGATCTTTGCAGGTCGGGTTCACTGAACTCTAGTTGTAAACCAGCTTTCCCAGGACTCTGAAATGCAAATCTGGCTCACTCTGATACTATGGTATTTAGGAAAGAGGAGGAAATTTATCTTGGTAGATTTGTTATTCTACAGTCTATTACTAGTGTTGGGCGCGAATATTAGAATCACAAATTTTAATTGCAAATATCGCCACTTCTAGAATATTTAGAATATACTGCTATATACCGTATTTTTCTCCCTATAAGACACACTGGCCCATAAGACGCACCTAGGTTTTTGAGTAGGAAAATAGGAAAAAAAAATATTTTTAACCAAAAGGTGTGCTTTTGGTGGGTTTTGAACTAATGGTGGTCTGTGGATGACACTATTATGGAGGATCTGTGGATGGCACTGCTATGGGGGCATCTGTGGATGGCACTGTTATGGGGCATCTGTTGATGCCACTGTTATGGAGGCATATGTGGATGGCACTGTTATGGGGGGATCTGTAGATGACACATATATAGCATCTTATCTAATGTGTCATCCACAGATACCCCATAACAGTATCCCTGTGTAGTGAATGGGGGCCGGCATCTGGTTTTGTAATGGCAGCGGGGCCCGATGCAGTCACTGTATTCTACTACACCGGGCCCCGTTCACTGTAGTATAATCATATCTAACTTGTAGGTATTGTTAAACTATTCAAATCATCTGAAATCCAGTGCATGTACTACTTACTACTAACTTTGTAGCAGGCAGGAGGCCAGAGGGGCGCTGGTAGTGTGACTCACTACATCAGGCACCTGCGCCGCCTGCTTCATTCATAGTGAGTTATGCTGCCGTCCATCTGGCCTCCTGACTGCTACGAAGTTAGTAGTAAGTACTACAAGCGCTGGATTTTAAATGATTTGAATAGTTTAACAATACCTACAGGTTAGATATGATTATGCTACAGTGAGCGGGGCCCGGTGTAGTAGAATACATTGACTGCACCGGGTCCCGCTGAAATTACAGAACCAGATGCCGGCCCCCAGCCCCTCGTCCTTCTCAGCCAATACACCCGACGGTCTCAGCATTCGCCCCCCCCTTCATAAGACACTTTTTGGGGAGGGGGGGGGAGTGCGTCTTATAGGGCGAAAAAGAACTTCCCCAGCAGCCATTTTCTGTAGTTTTATGGAGTTCTGAGAGAGACAGCAGTGTCATTGCTGTGCTCTGTGCTTTACTGTTTAATTACATTAGATAGTTAGTTAGTTAGCTTATATATATATATATATATAGAAAAGGAAAATAGTGGCGGCACCGGAAAAAACACAAAGAGGGTGCTAAGTCCAGGGATGTAGCAGCTTACCCCGTCAATAAGAGATGAAAAACGGACAGCACTCCAGATAAAAGATAGTGGTGTTTATTCACCCATGTGGATGGCAACGTTTCAGCTCATACAAGAGCCTTTTTCAAGCTTGAAAAAGGCTCTTGTATGAGCTGAAACGTTGCCATCCACATGGGTGAATAAACACCACTATCTTTTATCTGGAGTGCTGTCCGTTTTTCATCTCCTATATATATATATATATATATATATATATATATTATATATACATATATATATATTAAAGATAGTTAGTGGGAGGTTAGATCGTGATATAGTGAAGCTGATAGGTTCCAGTGAAGGGTGTTAGGTAGTGTGACAATACTTAGTGCACCAATCAGTAATATGTAGTCAGACCTGCTAAAATGTGAAGTTGCACGTATTGCACAAAAATATGCGCATCATTAATTGCTGATTTGCGTAATAGCGAATATATTGGATCACTCTATCTGCATATAAAGCTATTGTAATGTTCTGCCATGCCAACCATTTTCTCCAGTCTCAGGAAACTTCTAGCAGCTTGAAAAATGTAGCAACAACCCACGCCTGTATTGCACGCGCAATATGCACATATTACATTGCCGATTTTCACAATCAAGAAAATAATCACAAATTCGAGAATTAGCAAATATATGACTAATATTAGATCAAATATTCTCAAAATATTGCAAATTCGAATATTGCCCCTGCTGCTCATCACTATCTATTACACCTCTACATGGTTGTAACCCAGCTTTCCTGGGACCCTGAAAGGCAAACCTGCCTAGCTATGACATTATTTGGGACTGAGGAGAAGGATTTATTTAGGTAGAGTTATTATTTAGCACTCCCTATTATAGGTCAATATTAGAGATAAGCTAATCGAAGCTCATGAAGTGGAATTCAATCCGAATTTCAGGAAAAATTAGATTTGCAACGAATGCGAATTTCCTCACGCTTCAAGGTAACGAATTGCAATTTTTCCGAAAATGGCGGCTACACGTGTGAGGACTGAGGACATGGGGCAAGGAACTCTGGGAAAGTGGGATCACCCAGATTGACATGCATGCATGCAGTCAATCAGCAGCCAGCCAGCCCTGTGATGTCACAGCCCTATAAATACGGCAGCCATTTTAGATTCTGCCATTTTCTAGCGTTCTGAGTGCAGGGACAGATGTGAGAAGGTGCTAGGAACAGCAATAGGAAAAACCTCATTGCGAACAAAGAAACTGAAAAAATGATTTATAAATGCAGGGAAAGGATAGAAATTATTTATTTTACAGCTATTTAGTACAGGGAGAGACATCAGAAGGCGCTAGGGACAGTGCTAGAAAAGCGATTTACAAGTGCTGCGAAAGATTATTTGGGGATCCAAATAGCCATTATACAGCTCTGTCATTCCAGGAATTTGTTCTTGGGGTGCAAGTTCTATGTTCAAAAGCCTTTAGTGGCTTATATTTGTGGAAAAAGATAAATATATTCTCAGTTCACTTCTGCAGTTATATGTGTTGAAAGCATACAAAAAGAGAAAAATATACGCACTTCACTGGTGCAGTTATTTGTGGCAAAATCATTTAGGGGCTTATTTCAGTACAGAAAGAAAAAATATACGCACTTCACTGGTGCATTTATTTCTGCTAAAAGGGTTTACTGGCCTATATCAGTACAAAAAGAAAAAATATATTCTCAGTACACTTCGGCAGTTATGTGTTAAAAGCATTTAGTGGCCTATTTTAGTACAGAAAGAAAAAAATATATGCACTTTGCTGGTGCAGTTATTTGTGGCAAAAGCATTTAGTTGCCTGATTCAGTACAGAAAGAAAAAAATATATGCACTTTGCTGGTGCACTTATTTGTAGCAAAAGCGTTTAGTGGCCTATTTCAGTACAGAGAGAAAAAATATACGCACTTCACTCTTGCACTTATTTGTGGCAAAAGTGTTTAGTGGCCTATTTCAGTACAGAAAGAAAAAATATACACACTTCACTGGTGTATTTATTTCTGGCAAAAGCATTTACTGGCCTATTTCAGTACAAAAAGAAAGATATATTCTTTCAGTTCACTTCTGCAGTTATATGTGTTGAAAGGGTTTAGTGGCCTATTTCATGCAGAAAGAGAAAAAATATACACACTTCACTGGTGCAGTTATTTGTGGCAAAATAGTTTATTGGCCTATTTCAGTGCAGATAGAGAAAAATATACGCACTTTACTGGCACACTTATTTGTGGCAAAAGGGTTTAGTGGCTTATTTCAGTATAGAAATAAAAATATATATGCACTTCACTGGTCCAGTTATTTGTGGCAAAAGCGTTTAGTGGCCTATTTCAGTACAAAAATAAAAATATATTCTCAGTTCACATTGGTGGTTATATGTGTTGAAAGTGTTTAGTAGCCTATTTAAGTACAAAAAGAATAATATATTCTCAGTTCACTTTGGCAGTTATATGTGTCGAAAGCGTTAAGTGGCCTATTTCAGTACAAAAAGAAAATTATATTCTCAGTTCAAGTGGTGGTTATATGTGTTGAAAGCATTTAGTAGCCTATTTCAGTACAAAAAGAAAAATATATTCTCAGTTCATGTCAGCGGTTGTATGTGTTGAAAGTGTGGCTGGGAGTTAGCAGGGTGGCAGCAATGGGAAGTCAGGAGCCAAATGTGCCCGCGGTAGACCACCTGTTTCGCAGCAGCCTACCTTCCCGGGAAGATATGCAGCGTCATCATATGTGGTATCCTGATGCTGATGCTGCTACTGCCATCTCCACACTATGTCACCTTGCCACTCTGTGGTATCCAGATGCTGCTGCTGCTGCTGCTGCTACTGACATGTCCACATTATGGCATCTTGCCACTCTAGGGTATCCTGATGCTGCTGCTGCTACTGACATCTCCACACTATTTCACCTTGCCACTCTGTGGTATCCTCCTGATTCTGCTGCTGTTGCCACCTCCAGACTTTGCCATTGGGCCACTCTTTGGTCTCCTAATGCTGCCGCCAACTCCAGACTCTGTCAGTGTGAAACTCGGTGGC
Source organism: Bufo bufo (assembly GCF_905171765.1). Lineage (NCBI taxonomy): Eukaryota > Metazoa > Chordata > Amphibia > Anura > Bufonidae > Bufo > Bufo bufo. The sequence goes on from NC_053392.1 coordinate 187,634,807, forward strand.
CTTCTCATACTGCTGACTAGAAATGGCCTTGCGGTTCGCCCAGCGGTCATTTTGCAGTGAACTTTACTCGATCGCGGTTCGCCGAACGGGGGAACATATGGCGATGTCCGCTGGCGCCAAATTCTTTTACATTGTTAAGAACTTTGATCCATGACAACCTCCATCAAGTGGTGCATGACAGCCAATTGAGACGTTTCAGCAGATGGGCATACCTTATAAATAAACCCGATTTGGCCGACATTTTACATTCAGTCTTTTGCCAGTGTAGGGAGAGGTTGCTTTGTGGAGCAGGGGCAGACTGTTAGGGACACCAAACGCTAGCGAATAGGGCCACAAAAGTGCTTTTAAGGAATGGTATAGGTGTGATATTGATAGGTATGACTTACTGAGGGGTATAATATACTTATAATATACTTTCTAGAATATTTAGGATATTGATACTTTGGAGAGAGTTCAGAAAAGAGCTACTAAACTAGTACATGGATTGCAGGATAAAACTTACCAGAAAAGATTAAAGGACCTTAACATGTATACAGTGGCGGAAATAATTATTTGACCCCTCACTGATTTTGTAAGTTTGTCCAATGACAAAGAAATGAAAAGTCTCAGAACAGTATCATTTCAATGGTAGGTTTATTGTAACAGTGGCAGATAGCACATCAAAAGGAAAATCGAAAAAATAACTTTAAATAAAAGATAGCAACTGATTTGCATTTCATTGAGTGAAATAAGTATTTGAACCCTCTAACAAAAAAAGACTTAATACTTGGTGGAAAAACCCTTGTTTGCAAGCACAGAGGTCAAACGTTTCTTGTAATTGATGACCAAGTTTGCGCACATTTTAGGAGGAATGTTGGTCCACTCCTCTTTGCAGATCATCTCTAAATCCCTAAGGTTTCGAGGCTGTCTCTGTGCAACTCTGAGCTTGAGCTCCCTCCATAGGTTTTCGATTGGATTAAGGTCCGGAGACTGACTAGGCCACTCCATGACCTTAATGTGCTTCTTCTTGAGCCACTCCTTTGTTGCCTTTGCTGTATGTTTTGGGTCATTGTCGTGCTGGAACACCCATCCACGACCCATTTTCAGTTTCCTGGCAGAGGGAAGGAGGTTGTCACTCAGGATTTCACGATACATGGCTCCGTCCATTTTACCGTTTATGCGAATAAGTTGTCCTGTGCCCTTAGCAGAAAAACACCCCCAAAGCAAAATGTTTCCACCCCCATGCTTGACGGTGGGGACGGTGTTTTGGGGGTCATAGGCAGCATTTTTCTTCCTCCAAACACAGCGAGTTGAGTTAATGCCAAAGAGCTCTATTTTGGTCTCATCACACCACAGCACCTTCTCCCAGTCACTCTCTGAATCATTCAGGTGTTCATTGGCAAACTTCAGACGGGCCTGCACATGTGCCTTCCTGAGCAGGGGGACCTTGCGAGCCCTGCAGGATTTTAATCCATTGCGGTGTAATGTGTTTCCAATGGTTTTCTTGGTGACTGTGGTCCCTGCTAATTTGAGGTCATTAACTAACTCCTCCCGTGTAGTTCTAGGATGCTTTTTCACCTTTCTCAGAACCATTGACACCCCACGAGGTGAGATCTTGCGTGGAGCCCCAGAGCGAGGTCGATTGATGGTCATTTTGTGCTCCTTCCATTTTCGAACAATCGCACCAACAGTTGTCACCTTCTCTCCCAGCTTCTTGCTAATGGTTTTGTAGCCCATTCCAGCCTTGTGCAGGTCTACAATTTTGTCTCTGACATCCTTGGACAGCTCTTTGGTCTTTCCCATGTTGGAGAGTTTGGAGTCTGCTTGATTGATTGATTCTGTGGACAGGTGTCTTTTATACAGGTGACTAGTTAAGACAGGTGTCCTTAATGAGGGTGACTAATTGAGTAGAAGTGTCTAACCACTCTGTGGGAGCCAGAACTCTTAATGGTTGGTAGGGGTTCAAATACTTATTTCACTCAATGAAATGCGAATCAGTTGCTATCTTTTATTTAAAGTTATTTTTTTGATTTTCCTTTTGATGTGCTATCTGCCACTGTTACAATAAACCTACCATTGAAATGATACTGTTCTGAGACTTTTCATTTCTTTGTCATTGGACAAACTTACAAAATCAGTGAGGGGTCAAATAATTATTTCCGCCACTGTAGCTTGGAAGAAAGACGAGACAGAGGGGATATGATAGAAACTTTTAAATACATAAAGGGAATCAACAAGGTAAAAGTGGAGAGAATATTTAAAAGAAGAAAAACTCTACAAGAGGACATAGTTTTAAATTAGAGGGGCAAAGGTTTAAAAGTAATATCAGGAAGTATTACTTTACTGAGAGAGTAGTGGATGCATGGAATAGCCTTCCTGCAGAAGTGGTAGCTGCAAATACAGTGAAGGAGTTTAAGCATGCATGGGATAGGCATAAGGCCATCCTTCATATAAGATAGGGCCAAGGGCTATTCAGAGTATTCAGTATATTGGGCAGACTAGATGGGGCAAATGGTTCTTATCTGCTAACACATTCTATGTTTCTATGTTTCTATTATAGTGCATTTGTATTATGCAGCAGTTGTGTGTGGTACTGCTGTGATACTGCAGCTACACAGAGTGCCAAACGCTATTGGAACAAATAATTTCTACTGGTGTGATATACCAGTTGCCCCCCCGCCCCAAAAAAAAAAAAAAAGGGATTGAAGCAGGGGTGTTATATACCAATAATATACTTTCTATATAGTGCATTTAGGTGGTGCAGCATTTTTTTGAGGTTTTTCTGCGTTACCGCAGCTACACAGAGTGACAAACGCTATTGGAACAAATAATTTTAAATGATGTGATACACCCGTTACCCCACCAAAAAGTGATTGAAGCAGGGCTGTTATATACCAATAATATACTTTCTATATAGTGCATTTAGTTAGTGCAGCATTTGTTTACAGTTTTGCTGCGTTAATGCAGCTATATAAAGTGACAAACACTATTGGAACAAATAATTTCAACTGGTGTGATATTCCAGTTGCCCCCCTAAAAAAGTGATTGAAGCAGGGGTGTTATATTCAAATTATATACTTTCTATACAGTGTATTTGGGTAGTGCAGCATTTGTTTGCGGTTCTGCTGCGTTACCTCAGCTACAGAGTGACAAACGCTATTGGAACAAATAATTTCAACTGGTGTAATATACAAGTTGCCCCCCCAAAAAACTGATTGAAGCAGAGGGGTTATATACCAATAATATACTTTCTATATAGTGCATTCGGGTAGTGCAGCATTTGTTTGCTGTTTTGCTGCGTTACCACAGCTACACAGAGTTACAAACGCTATTGGAACAAATAATTTCTACTGGTGTAATATACCAGTTGCCTCCCAAAAAAAAAAGATTGAAGCAGAGATGTTATATACCAATAATATATTTTTTATATAGTGAATTTAGGTGGTGCAGCATTTGTTTGTGGTTTTGCTGCATTACAGCAGATACACAGAGTGACAAATGCTATTGGAACAAATAATTTCTACTTGTGTGACATACCAGTTGCTCCCCCAAAAATGTGACAGGGGTGTTATATACAAAGAATATAATTTCTATATAGTGCATTTGGGTAGTTCAGCATTCCTTTGTGCTTTTGCTGCGTTCTATACTGACAGGGAATGTCCCACAGGATTGGCGCATGGCAAATGTGGTGCCAATATTCAAAAAGGGTCCAAAAACAGAGCCTGGAAACTATAGGCCGGTAAGTTTAACATCTGTTGTGGGTAAACTGTTTGAAGGTTTTCTAAGAGATGCTATCTTAGAGCATCTCAACGGAAATAAGCAAATAACTCCATATCAGCATGGCTTCATGAGGGATCGGTCATGTCAAACTAATTTAATCAGTATCTATGAGGAGATAAGTTCTAGACTTGACAGCGGCGAATCAATGGATGTCGTGTATCTGGACTTCTCCAAAGCATTTGACACTGTACCACATACAAGGTTAGTATATAAAATGAGAATGCTCGGACTGGGAGAAAACATCTGTAAGTGGGTAAGTAACTGGCTCAATTATAGAAAACAGAGGGTGGTTATTAACGGTACACACTCAGATTGGGTCACTGTCACTAGTGGGGTAACTCAGGGGTCAGTATTGGGCTCTATTCTATTCAATATATTTATTAATGATCTTGTAGAAGGCTTGCATAGTAAAGTATCAATTTTCGCAGATGACACTAAACTGTGTAAAGTAATTTACACTGAAGAGGACAGTATACTACTACAGAGGGATCTGAATAGATTGGAGGCTTGGGCAGATAAGTGGCAGATTAAGTTTAACACTTAACACAAATGTAAGGTTATGCACATGGGAAGGAATAATGCAAGTCACCCGTACATACTAAATGGTAAAACACTCGGTAACACTGACATGGAAAAGGATCTAGTAATTTTAATAAACAGCAAACTAAGCTGCAAAAACCAGTGTCAGGCAGCTGCTGCCAAGGCCAATAAGATAATAGGTTGCATCAAAAGGTGCATAGATTCCCGTGATAAGAACATAGTCCTACCACTTTACAAATCACTAGTCAGACCACAGATGGAGTACTGTGTACAGTTCTGGGCTCCTGAAAACAAGGCAGACATAGCAGAGCTGGAGAGGGTCCAGAGGAGGGCAACTAAAGTAATAACTGGAATGGGGCAACTACAGTACCCTGAAAGATTATCAAAATAAGGGTTATTAACTTTAGAAAAAAGACGACTGAGGGGAGATCTAATTACTATGTATAAATATATCAGGGGTCAGTACAGAGATCTCTCCCATCATCTATTTATCCCCAGGACTGTGACGAGGGTACATCCTCTGCGTTTGGAGGAAAGAAGGTTTGTACACAAACATAGAAAAGGATTCTTTACGGTAAGAGCAGTGAGACTATGGAACTCTCTGCCTGAGGAGGTGATGATGGTGAGTACAATAAAGGAATTCAAGAGGGGCCTGGATGTATTTCTGGAGCTTAATAATATTACAGGCTATAGCTACTAGAGAGGGGTCGTTGATCCAGGGAGTTATTCGGATTGCCTTATTGGAGTCGGGAAGGAATTTTTTATTACCATAAAGTGGGGAAAATTGGCTTCTACCTCACAGTTTTTTTTTGCCTTCCTCTGGATCAACTTGCAGGATGACAGGCCGAACTGGATTGACAAATGTCTTTTTTCGGCCTTATGTACTATGTTACTATGTTACCGGAGCTACACAGAGTGACAAATAATTTCAACTGGTGTGATATATCAGTTGCCCCCCCCCCCCATAAAAACTGATCGAAGCACGGGTTTTATATACCTATAATATACTTTCTATATAGTGCATTTATGTAGTGCAGCATTTGTTTGCGGTTTTGCTGCGTTACCACAGATACACAGAGTGATTGAGACATGGGTGTTATGTAACAAATAATATACTTTCTATATAGTGCATTTGGGTAGTAAAGCATTCCTTTGTGCTTTTGCTGCATTACCGCAGCTACACAGAGTGACAAACGCCATTGGAACAAATAATTTCTACTGGTGTGATATACCAGTTGCCACCCAAAAAAGTGATTGAAGCAGGGGTGTTATATACCTATAATATACTTTCTATATAGTGCATTTGGATCGTTCTGCATTTGTTATCCATTTTGCAGCGTTACCGCAGCTACACAGAGTGACAAACGTTTTTGGAGCAAATAATTTCTACTGGTGTTATATTCCAGTTGCCCCCCAAAAAAACTGATTGAAGCAGGGGTGTGATATATCAATAATATACTTTCTGTATAGTGCATTTCGGTAGTGCAGCATTTGTTTGCGGTTTTGCTGCTGTACCTCAGCTACACAGAGTGACAAACGCTATTGGAACAAATCATTTCTACTGGTGTGATATACCAGTTGCTCCCTAAAAAAACTGATTGAGGCAGGGTTGTGTTATACCTTCTTCCACAAATACTGCTCTTCTATAGGGTATTTTGTCACAGGGTCATTTTGAAAATGACAGGCAGAGGAAGATACAGAGGTAAAGAGATAAAATATCCCAGGGCGCAAGAATCCAATCCAGATAGTTGTAGTAAATAGAAAACTTATTTATTGCAGAAGTACAACGCGTTTCGGGGAGTAGTTCCCCTTCATCAGGTACATAACACTGCATATGAAATTACACAAACATACAGCATTTAAATACACTCAAAAGAACCGCCAAAATGAAAATTAGGCGGGGCTAAGAAAAGGGGGAGTGGTTAGTGGGGATGGGTCCCCAGCAGATGTGCATAGGTTTGGTGTTCAGTAAATAATGATAAAGTGACAATGCAGGGGTACCGTCATTGGTGGTGTAGTGAAGCCAGAGACGTAGGCATGTTTGTGCTCTGATCAGTTTATATGCCTCTGATCAAGGAGCGCTCGTACTGAAGGGGGAGGTCACGTGATCGGACCCGGTCACGTGATCGCGGCTTGCCGGCAGTAGATAGTAACCTGGTTGCTGGGTAACCAGGACACTTAGTGGCCGCACTGGTGTACTGCGGACACGAGCGCAGCGAGGATGGCAGGGGAGGGAGGTGGAGTGGGTGTTGCAGGGAGGGCGGACCTGTGGTGTGGAATATATTAATAGCAAGGGGGAGGACTCTGCCGTTGTGTCTGGGTGAGGGGGTAGAAGGAAGAGACATTCAAAACAATGGTAGTTGGTGCTAAAACGATTTAATCAATCACCTCTGATAATGGTGTAGTATCATAACAATTGATTATCATCCATTAATGGTTGATGAATTAGTGATACATAATTGATAATAGATGAGTAGACAAATGGATTAATTATCAACCAATAATTAATCAGGACTAATGATTTGATAGGAGAGTGAAAAGATAATGAGGAGGGGGGTAATAAATTAATTAATTAGAAGGTATTGATCCATGGTGATGCATGTGCATATTCCATGGTGATGCATGTGCAACCATTCGTCATGAGGGCCTCGCCACTGGCTTTTCCATCACGCCCATTGAACAAATCGGCTCTGATTGCCACAATGTCATGCAGACAATCAAAAGGCGCGAGATGTTTTGGATATACAAACTCAACTGCCTTAACCCATTTGGTCTTAACGAAGCCTTCGAGATAAACCTCTGAAATACCCCGAGTTCAGCTATGTTTCAATCGTGGCGTTCCCTATTTCAAACAGCCGAGGTCCCCCAAGGTTGTGTAATATAGTCTTTTACAAGTATATTCCACCGCCACCTGATTTTCTGTACATTTGTAAGCATGACGCTCCATATATTTAACCAACATTTTTATTTATTTCATATTTTGTATCATTTATCTTCATTTCATTTTCATCATTATTTTTATATTTTATAATTTTTACTATTTATCTTTCATTATTATTATTATTATTTTTATATATATATATATATATTTTTTTATATTTATTTATTTATATATATATATATATATATATATATATATATATATACACATATATATTTTTTCTTTGTTATCTTCATCATTGTTATTTTGTCCATATTAATATAATTTTTTTGTCATTATCAATATTATTAATCATTTATTATTTATTTATTTATTCATCTATTATTCATCATTCATTATCCATATATATTTTTGATACATTATTATTATACCCATTATTTTTCATTAATTGTTTAATGAACAATATGCACATGCATCACCATGGATCAATACCTTCTAATTAATTAATTTATTACCCCCTCCTCATTATCTTTTCACTCTCCTATCAAATCATTAGTCCTGATTAATTATTGGTTGATAATTACTCCATTTGTCTACTCATCTATTATCAATTATGTATCACTAATTCATCAACCATTAATGAATGATAATTAATTGTTATGATACTACACCATTATCAGAGGTGATTGATTAAATCGTTTTAGCACCAACTACCATTGTTTTGAATGTCTCTTCCTCCTACCCCCTCACCCAGACACAACGGCAAAGTCCTCCCCCTTGCTATTAATATATTCCACACCACAGGTCCGCCCTCCCTGCAACACCCACTCCACCTCCCTCCCCTGCCATCCTCGCTGCGCTCGTGTCCGCAGTACACCAGTGCGGCCACTAAGTGTCCTGGTTACCCAGCAACCAGGTTACTATCTACTGCCGGCAAGCCGCGATCACGTGACCGGGTCCGATCACGTGACCTCCCCCTTCAGTACAAGCGCTTCTTGATCAGAGGCATATAAACTGATCAGAGCACAAACATGCCTACGTCTCTGGCTTCACTACACCACCAATGACGGTACCCCTGCATTGTCACTTTATCATTATTTACTGAACACCAAACCTATGCACATCTGCTGGGGACCCATCCCCACTAACCACTCCCCCTTTTCTTAGCCCCGCCTACTTTTCATTTTGGCGGTCCTTTTGAGTGTATTTAAATGTTGTATGTTTGTGTAATTTCATATGCAGTGTTATGTACCTGATGAAGGGGAACTACTCCCCGAAACGCGTTGTACTTCTGCAATAAATAAGTTTTCTATTTACTACAACTATCTGGATTGGATTCTTGCGCCCTGGGATATTTTATCTCTTTACCTCTGTATCCTATCACTTCTTGGAGACTTCAGGGATCTCCGACAAGAAGTCATCCCTCCGCGGCTGCAGATCCACCAGCGAATCGTGACTCCATCACATGTATTGACAAGCTTTTACTAGAGTTGTGCCTACAGATAGCACAACCACAAAAGGTGAGCCCTGTACTGGAACCATTTATTTTATCTGTCTACCAACGGTATTACCCTATGGTGCGCCCTGCTTTGTTTTTAACAGCATAAAGTAAATCCTGTGGATCCATTCAGGCAGAGGAAGAGGCAGACCATTCCGCAGGGGTGATAGGGGTCAGGTGCGTGCACCAGTCTGGAGCCTAAGTGGGAAGTTGCAGGAGGTGTGTGCAATTACGTGTGACTCACCAGACTTGGTTGAGTGGCTCACTCAGCCTTCCACTTCTGCACCCTCCTCATCCTCTCTGTCTGCACCCTCTTCACTATGTACTTTGAGCAACCCAAAAGACACCATCACCACCACCATATCCCCTCCGCTCAAGTCAGAGGAATTATTTTCACATCCTTTGCAAGACCTTACCGATGTGGAGCCATTCTTGGCATCGGATCAGGAAAAGGAGGTATCAATGGTCGCCACCAAGCAGTTTGACGACAGTACCCAGATCAGCCCAAGGAGGGTGGTCCCCGCTGTTGCTGCCTACTCCAAGATCTCTAATGTCAGTGGTGGTGAAGGTGATGATGATGAAGTGTCGATGGACGTCACGTGGGTGCCCACAAGAGAGGAAGAGGAGGGGAGTTTAGAGGGAGAGACTGAACAGCAGATAGGGAGGAGAAGGAGGAGAAGCAGGCAGAACTTACAGTGCACAGGAGGCAAAAGGCAGACTGCTAATGTATCTGGAACGAGCCATCCACCATGCACGGTCACATCTGGAGCTCCCAGGATGCCGGCACAAGGCTCTGCAGTGTTGTTTTTTTTTTAACGTGTCCGCTGCTGACAATAGTGTTGCCATCTGCAGCCTGTGCTGTCAATGCATAAGTCGCGATAAGCCCAACACTCACCTAGGGACGACCACCTTAGGAAGGCACTTTGCCATCACCAAGGCTAGTAAGAGCAACACTGTCAGATCCCACAAAGCCACACTCCCGGCTTTCCATGTTCTGCTTCTCCTCCTTTTCCTCTCTCCTCCCATTTGTCCTCCACGCCACCTTCCACCGTGCCTTCGTCGCGTTCATCTGGCAAAAGGCAAGCTTCCGTGGCCCAAATGTTTGAGCGAAAAAAGATGATGACGCCGGATAACCCTCTTGTTCAATGGCTGACCGCTGGCTTGTCGGAACTGCTAGCCCGCCAACTACTGCCATATAAACTGGTGGACTGGGAGGCCTTTAGAAAATTTGTGGCCATTGGCACAACGCAATGGGGGGTCGGCGGAAGGAAATATTTCTCCCAGAAGGGCATCCCGGAGCTATATGGCCATATTCAGCGGCAAGTGAATGTATCTCTGGCACACAGTGTCAGTGCCAAGATATATCTGACCACAGACATGTGGTCTAGCAAACAAGGGCAGGAGAGGTACATAACTTTTACTGCACACTGGGTGAACCTTCTGATGGCCGTCAAGCATGCAACCCCTGGCACCCGTGTGGATTTGGTGTTACCACCACGGATTGCATGCACGCCTGCTCTTCTTCTCCTCCTCCATCCTCCTTCTCTTCCTCGGCTGATTCTTCCTTTTCCGCTACGCCTCCCAAGCTCCCAGTACCTATTTGATGTGCCAGTTGAGACATTGCCATGCTGTGCTACGGTTGTTGTGCCTGGAAGCCAAGAGTCGCACCAGTCCTGCACTCCTTTCAGCTTTGTGGTCACAGACCGATCAGTGGCTAACCCCCCTCAATTTGACAGTTGGTAAAGTGGTGTGTGACAAAGGTGCCAATCTGCTGAGCACGCTGAAACAGGGCAAAATGACACACGTGCCGTGCATGGCACACGTCCTGAACTTAGTCGTGCAGCGATTCGTTGCCAAATACCCCGGGGTCCAGGACGTCTTGCGGCAGTCCAGGAAAATATCTGGCCATTTTAGAAGATCTTACAAGGCCATGGCTCGCCTTACTAACATTCAGCGGCGACACCATCTGCCCGTCAGATGTCTGATTTGTGACTGCCCGACGCGATGGAACTCCACCTTGTATATGCTTGAGTGGCTGCTCCAGCAGAAACGTGCAGTTAACGACTACCTGTACTAACTCTGAGGCAGGAAAGTTTCTGAGTAGCTTTGTTTTTTTCACCGAGCCAGTGGCTGCTCATGGGCAACGCATGCAGACTTCTGCGGCCATTTGATGAGATCACCAAACTTGTCAGTCGCAGCCAGGGCACCATCATTGAGATCGTATCTTGCGCCTTCTTTCTGGAGCGTGCATTGCATTGTGTCATTGATAGTGATGAGCAACATAGGCAATATTCGAATTTGCGATATTTCGTAAATTTTTGGCCGAATATTCACCATATATTTGCAAATTCGAGAATTCGTAATCTCCAGTCATTGTTTACTTGATTTGGAAAAATCAGCAATGTAATATAATCACGATAAATTTGCAATAAATTTACGATTAGAATATTCAACACTATTTGCGAATACGAATATGTAGCACTATATTCTAAATATTTGCAAATTCTAAAAGTGGCGATATTAGCAATTAAAATTTGCGATTCGAATATTCGCGCTCAACACTATTGATCAAGCCGTCGAGGAGCAGGAGCAGGAAGATGAGGAAGTCGCAATGCTGGATGAATTCCCAGGACGGGCTACTCCATCTGAGACAAGTGAACAGGAGTCTGCAGAGGAGTCAGAGGAGGAGCAAGAAGAGCATGCTTAAAACTTTTGTGGGATCCCTGGTGTTGTCCGTGACTGGGGGAGGAGACTGAGGATGACATTATCCTGGACGATGAGCAGGAGCAAGGCCACTCCACCGCTTCCAGTTTAGTGCAAATGGGGCCCTTCATGCTCGTTTGAAGAGGGACCCACATATAAAAATAATTAAGGGCAAGGACCAGTACTGGGTGGCAATGTACTTAGACCCCGGGTACAAACACAAAATGGCGGACATGTTAACAGCATCACAGAGGGCTGCCAGAATGCTGCACTTCCAGGCCTTGCTTCGAGAAATGCTGCATTCTGCTTTTGCGGGCGCTGGCAGAGGAATTTTTCCTCTTATAGAGAAACAGTTGTGGGTACCATTCCAACAGCGCATGCAAGAACAGGGCGGTTTGAAGATGTGTTAGTCACTTCAGATATGAGATCATTCTTGCAGCCAACGCATCGACAGCCACCCTCCGGATCCAGCCTCAGCGAACGCCTAGACCGACAGGTGTCCGACTACATCTGGTTAGCGGCCGATGTGGACACTCTGAGAAGCGAGGAACCCCTGGACTACTAGGTGTGAAGGTTTGAGCTGTGGCCAGAGCTGACACAATTTGTCATGGTACTCTTGGCTTGCCCCTCGTCCAGTGTCCTGTGCAAAAGGACGTTCAGCACATCAGGGGGGATCGTGACCGATAAGCGCACTCGCCTAGCTCACGACAGTGTGGACTACCTCACCTTGTAAAAATGAATGAGGCATGGATATCAGAGGAATTTAACACCTGTGGCAACCACTTGTAATTGAATTTTCTCATGCCAGCCCATACATATCCGCCACTACCCAGAACAAATAATGGTCCATGTCTTAGGTAATAAAAGGACTTTTCTGGCCGTTGAATACCTAATGTTTTGGGTCTCGAAGGAATTCGACACCTGTGACGACCACGTGTTTTAACTATTATCATTAGTGTTTTTTTTCAAGAGGGGGGATTAAATTAGCCATGTTTTTAATCCAATTTCATATTTTTTGTTCTTTTAAACATATGCATTTGACCTGTATTTGTACTGGCCATCAGTAAAATTGATATCCATAGACCCGTGATGGCGAACCTATGGCACGCGTGCCAGAGAGGGCACGCAGAGCCTTCTCTGTCGGCACGAGCGCCCTAGCCCATATGTAAAGAGGAGGATCACGGTCCCGGACTCCAGCTGACTTACATTGATGTGCGCCGAACACAGAGGGGAGGGACTGGTATCAGCGCTGCAGACAGAGGGGAGGGAGAGGGGAGGGACTCACATCACTGCGCGCCTCCTGCAATCAGGAAGCAGAGAGGGCGCAACATGTGATATGGGAGGGGCGGAGGCAGAACCAGAGGACAGAACGGAACATTGCAGGGGAGCTCACTACCCTTCAGTATTCCGTCAGTGACTGCTTGTGGGTTTCAGGTAGAAACATAACGCTGGTTGGCTGAGCTTCTGCCAATCAGCGTTATGCTTCTTCCTCAGCTGTGTCAGTACAACCTCATCTTGCTCTGTGAGTGGTACAGCCTGGACCCACGAGCTGAACAAGCAGTGAGAGAATCACATCTGCCCTGGTATAATTATTTTTTAATGTAAAAGTTCACACTGACTGAGGGGACTCAGGGAGCACCCCTGTTCCCCACTCATACACCTCCAGACTCCAGCCCAGTGTATGGGAGGTGGTAGAGGGGTCCTCCTCCCTAAGGACCCATGCACACGACCAGTCTAAGGCTAGTTTCACGCTAGCGTCAGGACGGATCCGGCAGCCTGTTGGATCCGTCCTGCCGCTAGTTCACGTGTGGCCCCGAACTGCTGCTCATCCCCATTGACTATAATGGGGGCGGAGTTCCGGCAGCAGCGCTCGGCGAGAGGCCCTTGGACTAAAACTACAACATGTCCGACATTTAGTACGGCAGCCTCTCACCAAGTGCTGCCGCTGGAACTCCACCCCTATTATAGTCAATGGGGATGAGCAGCAGTCCGGGGCCACACGTGTACTAGCGGCAGGACGGATCCAACAGGGATCCATCCTGTCGCTAGTGTGAAGCTAGCCTGAGTGGGCCATATGTCCCGGACTGGTATTGATCATGTGCAGGGGAGCACACAACATCATAAAATCTTATGATTGTGGGACATTAGTCCCGCCAGCAGCCCAACATGCACTGCATCACAGTAACCTATGATGTTGTGTGCTCCCCTGTACACAATCAATGCCAGTCCAGGATATCTGGTCCGCTCACGTTATTTTAATGAAAAAAAAAGGATCTCCGCCGGTCCCCAATTATAGCGAACAGGGCCAGGTGAACTTCCAGCAGTGCACGTGGTAGTTACGGATCCGGCAGGCTGTTCCCCCACTGGAAAAGCCTGCTGAAGAAGGCTGCCGCTAGTGTGAAAGTAGCCTAAGTTGGGAAGTGTTCAAGTTACCATTATTTTTCCATTCTGAAAAAATAAAAAATAAATAAGAATCCTGTAAAAAAAAAATCCTGTGCATCAGTTGCACATTTAGCATTTTTTTTATCCATTTCTGAATGATCCTTTAAGCCTCATGCACACGACGTCACAGTAACGTCCGTCACACAGCCATTTTTAGCACCAATTGAAGTCTATGGGGCTATTCACATGGCCGTTCTTTTAACAGCCAGTGAATAGCATCTGTCCAAAAATAGGACATGTCCTATTTTTGTCCGTTTCCACAGCCATGCGGACCCCACTGAAATCAATAAGACCGTTTTTAACAGCCAATTGACGAGTACACTTTTATTAGGGGTTTAAAAAAGTGTCCCCATGGTTTAAACAATTCCCCCATGGTGACCCGCAGCACCACTTGCTCGTGGTGAGGCAGTCTCTTCTCTCTTCATTGAGCAGGACCTGCCGAATTACCTGCGATGTGTGTGGTGACGTCATCACGCACATCGCAGGTCCTGTTCAGTGAAGATAGAAGAGACTGCTGCAGAGCGAGCAAGTGGATAAGGTGTGTTTTTTTTTTTTTCGTGTAAAATCAAGAAAACAGAAACAACGGTGGACCATTATGGGGGTATTGTTTAAAGCATGGAGGAAATTAAGATGGGGCATTAAAAAAAATTATTCATACCCTACTGGGGGCCATTATTTAAAATGGGGACCTACATTGGGGGCATTATTAAAGCTGAAGGTGCTGAAAAAAAACACACACACTATGGGGGACATTATTAAAGCTGGGGACAGTAAAAAAAATTCCTACACTATGGGGGCCATTATTAAAGCTGGGGTCCTACATGTGGGCATTATTTTAAAAAAAATATTACACTGTGGGAGACATTATTTTAAATGGGGACAAAATAGGCGGCATTATTAAAGCTCGGGGCAGTAAAAAAGATAAAATAAATCCTACCCTATGGGGGACATTATTTTACCAGGGGGCCTACATGGGAGCGTTATTAACGCTGGGGGCAGCAAAAGGAAAAAAAAATCCTACACTATTGGGGACATTATTTTAGATGGGGGCCTACCATCCTGTGGGTGTTCTGAGACCCTTCTCAGAACACAGGGTCTAGAAATGACTGCCAATCAAATTCAACCATTTTTCACGTCCGTTTTTTAAAAATGGACACATGGCCAGAAAATGGATGCACACACTGATGCAAAATGGCCATCAAAAACTGACAGTGTGTCCGTTTTTAATGGACGTTTTTTTCCCTGTCATGTGCATGTAGCCTTAGGCTACTTACACACATGCGCTTTGCATTCTGGCAGGCTGTTCCCTCTGAGAACAGCCTGCCAGGATGAACTTGATTCAGCGCAGCCGGATGAAAATGCAATATCTTCCAGCCCCGCTGAAGTATAATGGGGTACAGATGACATTGCATTTACAATATGTTTCGCCCTATAAGAGGCACCAGCCCATAAGACGCACCTAGGTTTTAAAGGAGGACAATAAGAAAAAAATCTTTTTCATTAGACCTCAGATCAGACCACCAATCAAACCTCCAATTTTAATAAGAACCTCAATCAGACTTAGCTCAGACCCAAATGTGAATGTGCCCTAATCAGACCTCAGTTAAGAATTGCCTCTCATCAGCCCCCATGTGTCTCATCAGTCCCCATGCATCTCAGGTCATCCCCCATGCCTCTCATCAGCCCCAAAACACAGAGCATATAAAATAAAAAAACACCTCTCCTGCTCTGGATGCCACTGCCATAATGGAAGCGCTCATTAGTATTCGCCCCATAAGACACTGGAGCATTTTCCTCCCAATTTTGGTGGAAAAAAAATTTGTCTTATGGGGCGAAAAATACAGTACATCTGGCTGACCCCTGAAGGATGGACAAAAACAGCAGAATGCTGCCATTTTTTGTCTGGATGATCTTCCCCTTGCCTGCTGGAACATACTGCCAGACATCTGCTAATGCACTAATGCAGATGTGAATGTAGCATTGTCCTGCATGCAGGATTTTTTTTCCACCTGAAAAACATATCTGAGATAGAACTAAACATGCATAACTGATGCACACAATAGTTTTTTTTTAGCAGGATCCATTTCCATTGCCCTCTTGTGCTGGTGGTCAGCTAATTGAAATGGAACCCCAGCTAAGAATCACTGCCGTAGATTGTTGATTTAAATTAATATCCATTTCTTTAGTGTTAACTAATAGTATTAGCTATTTTTGGTATAGGGATAGATTTTATTGGGTGCTTCATTTTTCTTTTTAATGTTGTGTATTTGTAGACTCCAAGTCTTGAACACCCAAAAATGAGTGCAGCAAAAAAAGCAAAAACAGATAGTGGATGATCATTCTAAGAGGCCTGGACAGAGTCATTTGGAGTGATTGAACGCAATGGGAAAGTGTTATGTATTCTGTGTAATGAAACTGTTGTGTGTCGCACATCAAGTGTCAGACGGCATTTGGACACCAACCACAAAAGTGTTGCCACACTTGGTGAAACTGAAAGAAAAGAGTTTCTTGAAGGGAAATTAAGAAGCTATCATTCCCAGTACCGTAGTTTTTCCAACTACCTTTCTAAAACAAATCATCTGACAAATGGCAGTTTTCAAATTTCACTATGCCTGGCAAAACATGGTAAGCCCCTCTCTGATGGAGATATTATAAAAATGGCCATGCTGTCTGGGAGTAATTCCCTTTTACATGATTTCCCAAACAAGGATAAAATTATTCAGCGCATCTCTGAGATGCCACTTAGCAGAAATACTGTTAAAGAGCGAGTCCAGCGCATGGCCAGTGATGTTAGTCAGCAGCTCACCACTGACTTACAAAAGGCAGCCTGTTACTCCATGTGCTTGGACGAAAGCACAGATATAAATAATCATGCAAGGCTAGCAATAATTTTGCGTTATGCTGCTGGTGACATCATGAGAGAAGAGCTGGTGAAACTAGTGTCTTTGCCTAAAAGAACACAAGGGATAGATATCTACAATGCTGTGATGAAGTTTTTTTTGTCACAAAACATAAGACCAGAAAAAGTGGTTTCAATTACTAGTGATGGGGCGCCTTTATGGTGGGGGCAACATCTGGTTTCATACAGTTCTTTGTTAAAGAAACGAAACATGAAGTCATTCAGTTCCATTGTATTATACACCAAGAAGCTCTTTGTGCCAGGGAAAGCAGCAAAAAATTTGACGATGTCCTCCAAGATGTCACAAAAATGGTGAATTACATCATGGCTCGCGCTCTGAATTCTCAACAGTTTCAAGCACTTCTTGAGGAGGTATGTACAATAATGTACGGTGGCTGAGCAGAGGACGAGTCCTGGAGAGATTTGTAGCCTGTTTGGATGAAATTAGGCTCTTTATGAATGAAAAAGAGCAGGAATATCCACAGCTCACTGATATGGCCTGGCTTACCAACCTCATGTTTTTTTTTACAGATTTTACACTGCACTTCAATGTACTGAACAAACAACTGCAAGGATATTTTGCGATATCAAAACATTTGAGAGAAAACTACAGGTTTTTGAAAGAGACCTTGAAAGTGGGCAGCTAAAATATTTTCCAAATCTAAAAAAGCATTTAGAAAATGCTACAGCATTTGCAGACAATCCTACCACAGCCACCAGGAAATCTACACGGAATTTTCTAGCATCCTAGCAGCTGCGATGGTGAATTTTAGTAAAAGATTTTTACAATTCCGTAAATTGGAGACAACCCTGTGTTTTCTCACTTCTCCAGATAAAGCCAAATTTGAAGAACTTGATCTTTCCTGCTTAGACTGGTTAGATTTAGGAAGTCTGGAAATGGAGCTATTGGAATTCCAAGAAAGCTCTATCTGGAAAAATAAATTCTCTGACCTGCGTGAAACACTTGAGAAGATGGAAGGGATGACAAAGGACAGCACAGTTAGTTCTGAAAATGAGATCCTTAAAGTGTGGAATTCCCTGCCAAATAACTTTATGTCTATGAAAGCACTTGCGATTGCTTTACTTACTTTGTTTGGATCATCTTATGCTTGTGAGCAGCTGTTTTCAGCTTTGAATTATATCAAATGTGATATCAGAAACAGACTAACAGACGACCTCAGTGCTGCATGTGTTGCTCTCAAACTTACAACGTATGAGCCAAGATTTGACAAATTGTCAGCATGCATACAACAGCAAAAATCACAATAATTGCAATCTTTTACCTTTTTACTTTTCAATGAAAAGTTGTTTGTATCATTGAAAGGTCTGTTATTGTATTTTTCTTTTAAAGCATACATGTGAATGTATGAGTTTTTCTAAAATAAAACCTCAACATTAAGGTTAAATTGCCATTGGCACTTTGTGATAAGTAAGTGGGTTTTGGGTTGCGATTTGGGCACTCGGTCTTTAAAAGGTTTGCTATCACTGCCATAGACCATTCTAATAGACCTCCAGCCACATAACCACTTGATCTTTTCTGTACACTGAATTAATAATTTTTGGGGCATGAAGTTCACTCGCCTGATGTAAAATTGATATCCAATGACCGTGTAATCTACCTCCAACCACATACTTACTTTTTTTTTCTGTATGCTGAATGCATAATTTTTGGTGCCTGTAGTCCACTGGCCTGCTGTAAAATTGATATCCAATGACCATGTAATCTACCTCCAGCCACATACTTACTTGTTCTTTTCTGTACGCTGAATGCATCATTTTTGGGGCCTGTAGTCCACTGGCCTGCTGTAAAATTGATATCTAATTACCGTGTAATCTACCTCCAGCCACATAATTACTTGTTCTTTTCTATACGCTGAATGCATAATTTTTGGGGCCTATAGTCCACTGGCCTGTTGTAAAATTGATATCCAATGACCGTGTAATCTACCTCCAGGCTCATACTTACATGTTCTTTTCTGTACGCTGAATGCATAATTTTTGGGCCCTGTATTCCACTGGCCTTCTGTAAAATTGATATCCAATTACCTTGTAATCTACCTCCAGCCACATACTTACTTGTTCTTTTCTGTACGCTGAATGCATAATTTTTGGTGCCTGAAGTCCACTCGCCTGCTGTAAAATTGATATCCAATGACTGTGTAATCTATCTCCAGCCACATACTTGTTTTTTTCTGTACGCTGAATGAATAATTGTTGGGGCCTCAGAGGAATTCAACACCAGTGACGACCACGTGTAATCGAATTTCAACTATTATCATTCAGTGTTATTTCAAGATTGGGGATTTCTTTAGCCATGTTTTTAGTCCAATTTTATATTTTTAGTTCTTTAAAACATATGTATTTGACCTGTATTTCTACTGCCCTGCAGTAAAATTGATATCCATTGACCATGTAATATACCTCCGGCCACATAATCACTTGTTCTTTTCTGTCCGTTGAATGCCTAATGTTTGGGGCCTATAGTCTTGTAGCCTACAGTAAAATATTCATCCATTGACCGCATAATGTACCTCGAGCCACATAATCAGAATTTCTTTTATGTCAGGTGAATGCCTAATTTTTAAGGCCCGTACTCCTGTGCCCTAAAATAAAAATTGTCTAGGCTCTGACAGGGCACATTTCAGAGAATATCCCTTTAAGACACATAAAAATGTCCCCTGATTAAGACACATATTTTTTGTTGGAATTTTTGTCATTGATCCCCCTCTAGTATGTCACTGTCCATGTTGTGCAACTATTTGTGCACTTCTACTAAGTATTTGGTGCCCCAAATATGAGCTAAAGGTTTTTCAGGTTTGCCTGCCATTAAAGTGAAAGGGGCCCACCGCGAACTTGCGATTCGCAAACATTTGATCGTGTTTGCGAACCTTTCCCGGCCGATGTTCGTCCATCACTACTGCTGACACCTCCACACTTTGTCGTGGTGCCACTCTGTGGCCTCCTCATGCTGCTGCCACCTACACAATCTATCGTTGTCATGCTACTCTGGCCTCCTTATGCTGCTGACAACTCCTCACTTTGACTTCGTGCCACTCTGTGGCCTGCTCATGCTGATGCCACCTCCACAATCTTTCGTCACTACAAGGCACAGTGTTCTACACCACTATAAAGGCTCTCAGCAGCCAGGAATTAGCAGTTTTTCAATGTAATTGACCGCAAATATATTTGGATCGAACCAAATTTTTCCCGAAAAATTCTGTGAACCGGGGAATCAAATTTTTGAAAATTTTTCTCATTTCCAGTCAATATATATATTTTTTATTCTACTCACCTAAATCGGGCCAACAACTTCCGTAGCACTTTACATGAATTATAGTCATTCATTTGTTACCAACCTTTCCTTGGACTGTAAATTTGTCTAGCTAGGCTAAAGTATGAAGGATTTTTCACTGGGATTCTTACACAGCTTTTCCAGCTCCTGGCTAGCTAACCTAGCTCGACATTGTACAATACTAGGGATTTACCAGTTCATAAACAGGGTGATCTATCATTCTGCAGTCTGGGAAAGCTGGGTAACAATCTCTGTGAAGTAGTGATGGGGGCATATATTGGTTGTATAAAATACACACTATGCCGCCCTAATATGCTATGTGCATCTATCATATGGTACCAGGGCAATGTAATCTGTTGTCACCAACTCAGCTGGATAGTGTTGGGCAAATTTGGAATTTCTTAGTCTGGGAAAACTTGGTAACAACATCTTCAGAGTAGTGATGGAGACATATTGGTTATATAAAATACACACAATGCTGCCCTGATACTTTATGTCAGTCCATCATATGGTACCTAGGCAACATAATCTGTTGTCACCAATGCTACTGCATAGTGTTGATCGGCAAGCTAGTCTAGAAATATTAAGGGATTTATCACTACAGATCCTAAATATCAGGGCGGCCATGAGTATATCATACCTACTTTATTTGATCTTCAGCATACCACCACATACTACCCAGCTTTTCAAAGCTGATGAAAGGCAAATCACATATTTATGCAGTGAAGGGAGGAATTATTCCTGCATAACTGGGCAGATTAGCTATTCAGCTACATGCACTATGGCTGATTGGTGCTGTTACCAAATCTATTTTCTATTATTAAAAACTAGTAGAATCTTCCAACAAAATAGACACTCTCATTGTGCAGAAAAATATTATCCAGAATAAACCCAGCCCCTTAACAGTCCTGTCTTATGTGCACTAGCATCAGAAGGGGGAAAGAGAGGGGGTAGAGCCATCACTGCAGCCTGAGAACACATTACACTGATTTTCTGGCCTAGTTTTCATGATCTGCAATTGTAATATCTGATAAAACAAGAGCAAATAACAAAGACACATAAGGAGATTATGTTACATTTTGTTGATTCTTCTTTTTTCTTTGGTGTGATTCTGGGTTTTTGTGGTCCTTTAAAACATAATTTTGGGGACATAAAGTGGTGGACCATGACCACTTTCTCTGGTGACAGTATGAGTCTGCAGCTCCTACACAGTGCAATTGAAAGCAGTGATTTATAGCTATGGTCAAGACTGGCAAAGACACGTCTGGGGACCATCAGTGTTCCCCTTGATTAAGCAAACATCAATGGTATATTGGCAATGTTTATAAAAATTTAAAAAAAGAGAGGTGTGTCCCCAGCAGACATTTCCAAGATGGCGGCTAAAGAACCCTTTATGTCAGAGACTGCAGAGTAATATGACTTAGCCTAGCAGATTGTCTCTACAGCTCTTAAAAGCATTTCTTCACAAATCTCTAAGGGTGGGTTTACCTCAGCGTTATGTATTGCGTTATGTCTTTCCGTTATAGCATTCACACACAGTCTAGTTTTCTATGGTGGTCAAGGAGTTATAGAGGAATACTAGCCACTTCCAAATTGCCAATCACACCCACTGGGTGTGTCCTCTCCCTCCTTTCCACCATAAAACCTGACTGGTGTAGTCATCTAGTGAGTGTGACTCTATGACTAAGGGTGCTACAAGCGTGTACCCAAAACGCGTCAATGTGAGGCCTGTTTTGTATTTACATTTTGCAACTGCTTTTAATGGAGAAAAAATTAAATTGAATGGATTTTACCAATACCGGTGGTTGGAAATAGCTTACATTTATCGCTGTGGGAGTGCAGTCCTGCACCATCCGTGCCCCGGAGGTCCGAGCAGAAGCTGGCTTTTGTTATTTTACTTTCCGTTATAACAAGGTTATAACGGAAAATACCGGAATCCATCAGACGTAAGTCAAAATGGAAGCCTTTAAGAGGCATCCCGTTTTGATCTGTCATACTAGAGGTCTATGGGAATCATAACGGATCCGTCTGGTTCCCATTATGCAAGACGGAAAACAAAGTCCTGTCGACAGGACTTTGTTGTCCTTTCTGCCTAACGGGAACCAGACGGATCTAGTATGATTCCCATAGACTTCTATTATGACGGAAAGCAAAACGAAATGCCTTTAAAAGGCTTCCGTTTTTCATTCCGTCATAATACAAGTCTATGGGTAGCATAACGGATCCGTCCTGGTTTCTGTTATTCAGGACTGGACTCCTGCATAGTGGATCCGTTATGCTGCCCATAGACTTGTATTATGAAAGATCAAAATGGAATGCCTCTTAAAGACTTCCGTTTTGACTTCCGTCTTATGGATTTCGTTATTTTCCGTTATAACCATGTCATAACGGAAAGCCATAACGGAATACATAACTCTGCTGTGAACCCACCCTAAGATAGAAATTAAAACCTGCCACATCAGAACGTACTGACATTACAACTAGAGATGAGCGAATCAAAGTTGATGAAGGGGAATTTGATCCAAATTTCTGAAAAATTATATTTGCACCAAAGTCGAATTTCCACACCCTTTGTGGTAACAAATTAAATTTTTTACTAAAATGGCTGCTGCACATGTTAGAACATTGTGGGAACTAGGGATCACCCACAATGCCATGCATGCATCCAATCATCAGCCAGCCAGCCGCTGTGATGTCAGAGCCCTATAAATAGCCTCAGCCATCTTGGTTGTTGCCATTTTCCAGTGTACTTAGTGCAGGGAGAGATGTGACAGGCATTAGGGATAGTGTTAGGAAAGACTTTATTCTGCAAAAAAAAAAAAAAACAATTTAGGTTACTTTCACACTAACATTATTCTTTCATGTATTGAAATCCGGTAAAGGGTCTCAATACCAGAAAAAAACCCATCAGTTTTGTCCCAATGCATTCTGAATGGAAAGTACGTCTTATTAGCCATTCTGACGTGAACATACATCGTGATACAGCCATTTTTAGGGTGTACTTATAAGAAACCTAAGTTAAAGGGGTTCTGCACTTTGTTTAAACTGATGATCTAGGAGGGGCGCATGCGCGCGGCTTACAGGGAGGACATGCCTGTGTGAGCTCCGCTCCGACCGCTGACTTATTCCCGCTATAAGCGCCGTATCCTTGGCTCCACCAGCCTTGTGCACACATGCAGGGGACACAGAAAGGGGCAAGGGGAAATCTGAAACACCCGCCACGCCAGCACCGTCTCAGACCATACCGGAGATCTTCAGGAGCACGAGCCAATCCATCATGGCGGACCAGGCCGCATCCCAGACGAGCCCAGCATACTCCACTGACAGCGGACACCGGCCCGCTCCAGAAGAGGTCCCCACAGGTCAGACGGAGCTTTACAATAATATTGCAGCCCTTTTTCGCACCAAGCTCTCACAGGCGGTTGCAGAGTTTTCCCGCCAAATCCAGGACCTGGGCAATAGAGTCTCAGACCTGGAAACCAGAGCAGATAAGATCGCAGATGCTCTTGGGGCCGATAGGGCGGACATTGATTCTCAAGCAGCCCAACTGCAGGAGCTTGAACTTAAAATTGAAGACTTGGAAAACAGGTCTAGAAGAGGCAACCTCAGAGTGCGGGGCTTACCTGAGTTCTTTCTGGACCTTTCCGCCACGATAGGCTCTTTGTTTGCAGTGTTGTTGCCAGAAGCAAAACCCAACCAATTGAAGATGGACAGAGTCTACAGATCCCTGGGGAAACCGAGAGTCCCGGATATACCAAGGGACATCATGCTCAGACTCCACCACCCAGAAGTGAGGGATATAATCCTGGTTGCAGCTCGGAACCTACCTAGCCTACCTGGACTCCCTTCCACAGTACATCTATACGCCGACCTGGCGCCGTCCACGCTGCGGAAACGCAGGGAGATGAGGCCTGTGACCCAGGCCCTGCAGCAGCCTCAAGTGAAATATCGCTGGGGGTTCCCTTTCGCCCTCTCCTTCCAGCTGAATGCTCGTGCCCACACAATCCCACTCCGGCGGGGGGGATAGAGACACTACAGAAGGCCAGCATCGCTGTGGACCGTCCAGAGGGCCCATCTGCACCCCCCAGGCCTCAACGCCCGGCTCGAGTGTGGACAAAAGTTTCTTCAGCAGTTGTGCCTGGAACCAGATCACCGGTATCTTGACTGCCGTGCCTCAGACTATTTCCTGTTCATTGGAATCATGGAGTACCACTGTGAAATGGTAACTCCGTAACTTACCATGCCCTTTCCTTTTTTGGGATATTTACATTGACCATCACCCTTTCCCATCCCTCACCCCTCTTTTTTCTTCCTCTGCATGGCCCACCTGTTCTCATATGGGGAATCAGCGATTCGGACTTTCATGTTGCCAATCTTTACGGGATCCGTTTTTGTCGGATCAGGGCTGCCTGTTGCTTCCCTGGTAACCACAACTAACCCATCTCTATTTACTGAACATTTGAAGTTCGGCTGTTCGTATTGCTATGTTGCACTCCTCAGTGCTTTAGTTCTCATAGTGTTTTCTCATTTTCCTGTTTATGTTGGAGATCATATACAGTCAGGTCCATTAATATTGGGACATCAAAACAATTCTAACATTTTTGGCTCTATACGCCACCACAATAGATTTGAAAAGAAACGAACAGGATGTGCTTTAACTGCAGACTGTCAGCTTTAAATTGAGGGTATTTACATCCAAATCAGGTGAACGGTGTAGGAATTACATCAGTCTGCATATGTGCCTCCCACTTGTTGAGGAACCAAAAGTAATGGGACAGAATAATAATCATAAATCAAACTTTCACTTTTTAATACTTGGTTGCAAATCCTTTGCAGTCAATTACAGTCTGAAGTCTGGAACACATAGACATCACCAGACGCTGGGTTTCATCCCTGGTGATACTCTGCCAGGCCTCCACTGCAACTGTCTACAGTTCCTGCTTGTTCTTGGGGCATTTTCCCTTCAGTTTTGTGTTCAGCAAGTGAAATACATGCTCAATCGGATTCAGGTCAGTGATTGACTTGGCCATTGCATAACATTCCACTTCTTTCCCTTAAAGCCGTCCAATGAGTTCTGAAGCATTTGGCTGAATATGAGCAGATAATATTGCCCGAAACACTTCAGAATTCATCCTGCTGCTTTTTGTCAGCAGTCACATCATCAATAAATACAAGAGAACCATTTCCATTGGCAGCTATACATGCCCACGCCATGACACTACCACCACCATGCTTCACTGATGCGGTGGTATGCTTAGGATCATGAGCAGTTCCTTTCCTTCTCCATACTCTTCTCTTCCCATCACTCTGGTACAAGTTAATCTTGGTCTTATCTGTCCATAGGATGTTGTTCCAGAACTGTGAAGGCTTTTTTAGATGTCGTTTGGCAAACTCTTATCTGGCCTTCCTATTTTTGAGGCTCACCAATGGTTTACCTCTTGTGGTGAACCCTCTGTATTCACTCTCGGTTAAGTCTTCTCTTGATTGTTGACTTTGACACACATACACCTACCTCCTGGAGAGTGTTCTTGGTCTGGCCAACTGTTGTGAAGGGTGTTTTCTCATTACCAGGGAAAGAATTCTTCGGTCATCTACCACAGTTGTTTTCTGTGGTCTTCCGAGTGTTTTGGTGTTGCTGAGCTCACCGGTGAGTTCCTTCTTTTTAAGAATGTTCCAAACAGTTATTTTGGAAACACCTAATGTTTTTGCTATCTCTCTGATGGGTTTATTTAGTTTTTTCAGCCTAATGATGGCTTGCTTCACTGATAGTGACAGCTCTTTGGATCTCATCTTGAGAGTTGACAGCAACATGTTCCAAATGCAAATGGCACACTTGAAATGAACTCTGGACCTTTTATCTGCTCATTGTAATTGGGATAATGAGGGAATAACACACACCTGTCCATGGAACAGCTGAGAAGCCAATTGTCCCATTACTTTTGGTTCCTTAACAAGTGGGAGGCACATATGCAAACTGTTGTAATTCCTACACCGTTCACCTGATTTGGATGTAAATACGCTCAAATTAAAGCTGACAGTCTGCAGTTAAAGCACATCTTGTTCGTTTTATTTCAAATCCATTGTGGTGGTGTATACAGTAGAGCCAAAAATGTTACAATTGTGTCGATGTCCCAATATTTATGGACCTGACTGTAGACATTTTCACAGCTCTTCTCAGCCCTGACAAAGCTGCATTTATCGCTATTGAATGTATACACATGGCATTGCACCCAAACCACGGAATGTTATCTGGCGTATTTTGTCATTTGTGGACACTGCTGAAATACTTTCTGCAATGAGAATGACAGGAGATCCAGTACATTGACAGTACATAACACCCTCCACTCTGGCCAAGAAGTGCACGAGGAGCCTGCTTTGTAACATTTTAAAGGGAATGTGTAATCAGAAAATGACCTATTGTTTAAATCATATTTTTATGTTAGACATTTTTTTTACATTTTTAGTTTAGTTAAGTTTTTCCCATGTCACTATCTATATTTAATAAAAATATCTACAATCCTGCAATATTTACACCGGCCACTAGGTATAATAATAATAAGGTAACTTTTCAGAAGTTATCATTATCACTAGAGATGAGCGAATTTATTGAAAGTTCGATTCGGCTGATTTGCCGAATTTTACAAAAAAATTAGCTTTTCGCATTTTTTGGAAAGTAGCGGGTGCAATGACAGGGAGCTGCGATAGCGACGCCCCCGTCATTGTACCCCTCAGATGCCGCATTCATACATGATCTCGGCATCTAAGTGTAAAATTAACAAAAGCAAAAAGAATTCAAATTAGACTTCCGCCTCCATTTGCTCGCGACAGGCCGGTTGCCGCCATCTTGCTTGAAAATCTCGGCCGAAATCCCGTGTGGCGCAATATTACATCATCACGCCGGCTGGCGTGGTGACATATGACGTCAACACGCCGGGGCGGCATGATGATATAATCTCGTGCCGCACTGGATTTTAGCCGAGATCTTCAAGCAAGATGGGGGCTAGCAGCCCGTCGTAAGCAAATGGAGGAGGTAAGTTAGATTTTTTTTGTTTTTTTATACTATTTCAGGTTAAATCGATTCACTGAAATGAAGCATGAGGAAATTTGGCTTCTAAGCAAATTAAATTAATCCTGAAATTCGGATCGAATTCCACTTCTCTAATTATCACCACAGGCAGATTTACAATGACATATATCATTTTTGTGTAAATTACGTATAATCCACCACATATAATAGTTCATATCACAGCTTATCAACATCCTACAGTCGTTTGCACAGGTTACAAACCAAGCTCCTGTCCATTGTACCTATGGCCCAAGTAGCTACTCTCAAAAGATAAGAAGTCTTAACATTTGTGGTCAGTTTGAAAATTGCAGGATTTTATATATATATATTTTTTATACAGATAGTGACAGGGGGGAAAATATGTTTAGCATAAAAACATGATTTAAAAGAATAGGTCATTTTTTAATAACGCATTTCTTTTAAGATCTCAGAATCTGCAATATTCTTGGCTTTTTCCATTTGGTTTAGTAGTGAATTAGAATGACCTCAGGATTGCCTTTCATGCTCCAGCACACCTGAATAATTTTTGGACTCCCAGAAATGAACTCCTGAATGCCATTGCTGCCAATATCAGACCTGCCAAGGCTACCTAAGCTAAACCATAGAAGCTAAATACCAAAAGCAAGTTACCCGAGCCCAAGAAGACAGCAGCAAAGCATTCCTCTGTTCATCACCTGGAAGACTTTCACAAACTTTGAATTACCGTTTCTCTATGCCATAGTTTTGGCATCCTGAGGATAGATCATCAATATAATTTCTTGGACAACCCCTTTAATGTTTCCCATGTGTTTTTTGCAAGTGCCTATCTTGTTCTTTAGGTTTAGTTTTTTTCCCCTTCTTACAACAGTGGGCATTTGAGGAGGCTTGAGCCATGTTCTTTCACCTTGTCAAGCTCAAGTTACTACCTGGCATTATTTTTAGAATTGGTATATTATGTTCTTTCTTTGCATAATTCATGAGACTTGGTTGCATATTTTGCACTATGTAGTTATTCATTTTACTTTAGCAAGATTGTTGTTTTTTTTCAATTCTTGCATACACAATCAGGATTCACTTACATTTTCTGCATCACTCCCCCCCCCCCATTCTCTCTCCTTTGTCTTGTTTAGATTCATACAGTACACTTGAAACATTATTCACGCAGGTTCTTTGCAGCCTCATGCCTTTCCTTGGAGAGACATGTGGAGCTTAGTGAAAAACTTATAACACCAGATGTGTTTAGTAGATTGAGCACACCATACTAGATCATCTACCCATCATTAGTCTATGTCTATTATGTTTCTTTCCTTGTTGTATATACCATATTCTTTCCTCTTTTTCCACGTGACCACAACAACTTCTTTGTTCTGCACTACACACTGATGAAAAAGTGGACCTAACATGACTGAGGTTAATATCACTACATTCAACATACAAGGGTTAAACTCCCTAAATAAGAGACACCATGTTCTACATTTTTTGCACAAGCTGAAATCAGAAGTGGCCTATCTACAAGAAACCTACTTGAAGTGCAATAGAGTTCATAATTTCCCTAGATGCCTAGAACCCGTCATCTACATTTAAAGAAGTCACTATTGCTATACATAAAGATTAGCCTTTCCAGGACATACAACAACACACACATGCTGAAGGCAGGGCACTCTTTTTGAAGGGCCTCCTGCTTTTTTTTTCTTTTTTTTTTTAAATGATGCTTGCTAATATCAGGTTGACTGTCTTATTAAAAAAGTGAATTGAAACTCTTTGCTGAGGGCCACATTATTCTAGAAGGGGATTTTAATCTCATCTTAAACCTTCAAAGAGACTATTTCTCCAAGAAAACAAATGTCTATCAAATAGATATAAATAACCTACACTGAAAACTTCAGGAAATCATATACCTGGAGAATTTGTAATCTCAATGGTAAAGACAACTCTTTCTACTCTCCTAAGCACCTCTCTTTCCATGACTGGATTATATATTGTTTTCACATTATTTACTTCCTAGAAAGGATGAGTGAACCAGTTAGGACTGAACCAGTTGGACAAACCCAAATATTTTCAGGTTTGTTTCAGACGAATCCATTTAAATGCTACATAACGCCCATGACTGTGGGAAAAAAAGCACTAGGGAGGAAGAAGGGTTCTCACATGACCCTGAGAGAAAATAAGGTGGAGGGCTTTCCCTTACTGGCTCCCAGGCTGACAAACAGCCTGGATGAGCAGCAACAGGCAAGGAGGTGCCCTAGCAGAACGAGCAGAATGTCATTCTGTGCTGGTCTGTGAATGAGAGTGGCTGGGTGTTACAGTACCTGCCAGGAAAAATGATCTTAGGTAGTCAGAAATCAACCAAGCTTTTTGCCAGGGAAAGTGAAGGGAAAGGCTAGAATTACAAAGAAGAAGAGGTGTTTTGTGTAGAATAGGGACAAGCAGGCCAGACAAGCAGGGCAGCTGACAGAAAGGGAAAGAGAAGACAAGAGTTGTAGCTGACTGTGCCTGTTATCAGAAGTGCAGTTGCTGCACTGCAAACCTCAAAAGCAGCTACCTGCAAATCAATACTTTCATCCATCCCCCATTTTCACAAAAATCCTTCTTTTTGTGGGGATCAATTTAATTAAGCAGCATATATATATTTGATTACTGCAGCAATACCTAAGGTGTAGCAGCAATCTACCCGTGTGTATTAATGAGAAATTGAGCGTAAAGCCTCAATTGTCAATTTACGGTTATTCAGTTTTCACACGGTTGCAATTAATATTTTTGGGGGATTGTCAAATTTTGTTAAACTAGCATACATGTCACAAACTTACCTGTCTGGGCTCCAGTGATGAGATCTATAGCTTCAGCGCAACTGCACCAGGAGAGACACACTGCTAAGCCATGATCCCTGGTGATGCAACAGCCTCCTTAGCAACAGTATGCAATGCTCTTTCTCCCTACAGCGGGCTTGTGCTGGAGGAGACTAGCAGTGAGCTGATTCATGTATTCTGACTTATGGGGTGCTAAGTCATGAACTATATTATTCTGATCCTTAAACTCGGTGCTCTATTTAAACCCCTTCCTGACCTTATATCGGTGCCAGTTATTATAGTCTCTGACTCACCACCTGTATTCCTGGTTGCACTTTTTTATTAGTGTTTTGACCTCGGCTTGTTATATTAACTACACTCTGTCTAACGTAGTGGTACTGAGTTTCCCGTCTGGTTGTTATCTCAGCTTGGCTATTTGATGACTCTCTGTCTCTCGACTTGGTGCGTTGTTGTATTTTTGGTTCTGACCCATTTTAGTACAACTCTGTCTCTGTACTAGGGAATGTCGACCAGTTGCATACTTGCTACTTACAGCTTACACTGCAAGTAGGCAGGGAAAGCGGGCTAGGTTCTAGTTAGGGCTCACTGTCCTTGTCCGTCCCTACCCACTGACATTACAATATATATTTGATTACTTCAAGACACAGGATAGGACAGCAATCTACCTGTGAATGATAACGAGAACTTGAGTGTCAGGGCTCAATCGTCTGTTTCCGTGAATTCCATTTTCACACAGTTGCAATAAATTTTTTGGGGAGGGATTGTTAAATTTAATTAAACCAGCATATATGGGATTACTACAAGAAACAGGGTAAGACAGCAATCTACCGTTAAGTGATAACGAGAAATTGAGTGTCAGGCCTCAATTGTTCGTTTCCGTGAAATTCATTTCCACTCGGTTGTAATATATGTGATTACTATAAGACACAGGGTTGGGAAGCAATCTACCTGTGAGTGAGAAATTGAGTGTGAGTCCTTTCCATTAATCATCCATTCACGTTCATTTATTTCTCCACAAAGTTGAAATTTTATTTTTGGGACTGGTTCAATTTAATTAAACCAGCTAGGGTAACAATTTACCTGGGAGCATTAATGCAATATTAAGAGTCAACCCTCAATTGTCCATTTACGTATATTCAGTTTCCACATGGTTGCCATTGAATTTTTTAAATTATTTTTTATTTTTTTGGGGGGGGTTGCAATTTCATTAAACAGCATATGTATGTGATTATTACAAATACACAGGGTAGTGCACAACATTATCTGAGATGCCCAAAAATATCCGGTCTATGGAAGGGTTCCTAACGAATGACCCATAGCCAGAATGTGGGTAGTAGGAGCACCAACTATCTGGCCAGAACTAGTAGTAGCCCATAGTTGTTCCTAATGGCTTCGGAAAGGAGCAACATTATAGTTGAGGAGAAAGAGGATGAGATTGGGGATTGGATGGCTCACTTCTCCTCTCAGTTGCAGCAGGATGACATGGAGGTGACCTTAGTGTCTGACACTGTGCCATGGAACGAGGTGTCACATCGTTCCTCTTTGTATCCTTATCATCATCATTATCACTTTCTTCTACTTCTTCCATTGTGAGACATCTGTAATGGAACGTTTGGCCATGAAAAAACTTTTCTCCACCAGCAATTAGCTTGTCTACAAGCTAAACCCAAACCTGGCTTCATGTTAGACACTGTAGTAAAGCCTTGTACTCTCACGTGGCAGAGAATGCAGGCCACTCCTTGTACATGTTGCTTTGCATCAAGCTGGTGGACACCTGACCATATGGGGAGGGTGTACAGGGACTGTGGGTCCCCATTCCCCTTTTCCTAGGTCCCCTATCCTTGTTATAGGGCCCCATTCGTTTGGGTTAAGGTTCTGGTGCGTTGGGGGTTAATGGTTGCATCCTGCCGGCAGGAAGGGGCGTGCTGCTGAGTGCCCCTTTATAAGGCTCTGCGTCCCCTCCCTCTTCCTCTTTGCAGAAGCGCTGTGTGACTGGTAAGATCAGCGTTCCGTCTGAAAAGAGGCATGGATCCCCTGAGGGATATGTTTATAGCTCGCATGGCGGAGGGGGGTGAGGACTGGCTGCGTTCGTTTCTCTGCAGCCTCGGATCCCCCCTGCCGTCTTCCCCTGGCTTTGCTGTGACCGCCGGTGGCAGTTCTGAGACGCCAAGAAGACAGGTTGGCATTAGCAGGAGGTGCTTCAAACCCACATGCAGTTGTGCATATATATAGGGGAGCAAATCCTGCACTTGTGGCCCGTTGCTAATGGCAATCCCCAGCAAAATGCATACAATGGAGGATGCCCGCGGCGAACCACAAGTACCACAATAGACATCCTACACAAGATCGCAATTTTGTGGTACTTGTGGTTCGCCGCGGGCATCCTCCATTGTATGCATTTTGCTGGGGATTGCCATTAGCAACGGGCCACAAGTGCAGGATTTGCTCCCCTATATATATGCACAACTGCATGTGGGTTTGAAGCACCTCCTGCTAATGCCAACCTGTCTTCTTAGTTTGTATATATAGATTCCTGGAGGTGTATAAACTCCTATTTAAATGTGCCTGTTTTCCATCTACAGGTCACATTTAGGTGCACCTGTGAGGCCTGGGACATATCAGCAAGTCTTGAGTGGGACTCACAGACTCCTCCCTCCTCCCATTGCAAGCATGGCCACATGCTGGAGGTAACTGGTGAGTTGTTTGTGAGTCGGCCTTATACTCCTGTAATTTGCCCACTGGCTCCTGGTATCGCCCATACGGCTCAGGTAGGAGAGTGTAGGGTCCCGGGCTACTTGAGAAACCTTGTCGCGGTGTCCGGGCTTAGACATGTTCTACACCGTAGGACATGTTGACTAATCTCTCAATTTTAAAATCAGTTTGAGGATTTAGTATTACTGCAGAGTGCACCTGTGTTTGTTATTGTTTTGTTATATGGTTCTGAGACGCCCCCTAATTCTGGAGCTCATTCGGGGGGTCGGCGGTCTTCCCGCAATAGCCGCCCCCCTGTTAGACTGGGACATAGCCCTCCCCCTTCCTCGCTGCGTACCTTAAGCACTGTACGTGCAGCTGTGATCCCGGCTGGCCAGCGCTTCTCTGCTGTGCCGGCTGTAGCTCCGCCCCTTCCGGTTTCGGCGCCTGCACTTCCGGTTTCGGTATATGTGCCGGCAGTGCGGCGCGAACTACATGATAGTAGTATGTGGGCGAATGTTAGCAGTCCTCCCTCTGGGGATTCGCCACCTAACCCTCCTAGTGCTCAGCCCCCACCTCTCCCAACCCCCCCTGCTGTTGCTGAGCAAGGGGTGGACGTACCCACTGTGTCATCTGCCCTGGTGGGGGGCATTATGAACTTGCCTGCTGCTGTGGGTGATAATATGAATGCTCCTCAAGTAGCTGCTGCAGGGGCTCCTGTCCAGCAGCCTCAGGCCACCCCTTCTGTCACTAGGCGGTCACACAGGCGCAGAGTGGGATCTGATTCATCATCCTCCTCTGTTGAGAGCCGAAGGGGGAGTCGGCGGGGATCGCGTAGGCGTCAGTCCCGTCTCCGGTCTGGCGATTCGCGGTGGAGTAGACGCTCCAGATCTTCTAGGTGGCGGTCCCCATCCTCCTCTGAGGGGTCCTCCGCTGCTTCAGGAGAGTCTGGTCGGGTTTTGCACAAGATGCGCAAGAGGCGGATGCCTAGCCATGCTTCCAGGGTTGATAGCCTGGTTCCAGTGACCTTTCCACAACCTGAAGTTGCTGCGCCGAATCCTGTGTCGGAGCAGATTCCTTCTACGTCCGGTGAGTACCAGTTCACGGGGGCCTGGGGATCGGGCAGTGGGGGTTCTGATACAGCAGCGTTGTTAAAAGCGCTGTTGGAGAAGTTTAGTCAGCCCCCGCTAAGCCAGCCTACCCCCCCACCTCCTCCCCCGGTCAAGCCGGTACCAGCATTAGCTAGTGTTTATAAGGATTCTTGTTTCTGTGGAGTTAGCTCGCTAGGAGCCCATTTAGAAGAGGCGATTAGGGAGAAGGTTTGGGCCAATCAGTATATAGATATCTGGTCCCTAGTATCTGTGGACCAACACACGGTGGATAAGGAGAGGCGCTTCCCGGAGAAGCCGTATGAGCGGAGGCCGAAAGTGGCGAAGACAATGAATAATTGGTTGCAAGCCTTTTCGGTTTTGGGTTGTGTCATGGGTCAGCGCCACCCCGAACGCTGTTCGGAATTGTTTATATACCAGGACGTCATTTACAGCGCTTATAAAAGCCACGGTGGCTCTGCATGGTGGCGTTATGATGAGGAGTTTAGGCGCCGCTTAGCATTGCAGCCGGACTTGGGTTGGGGTGTTAAGGCTACGGATGTCTGGCTTAGGTTGATGGTAGGGCAGAAACCTCCCCCCTTTTCGGGGGTGGCCGCTGGACCAGGGGGGTCTTCTTCCCCGGGCCCGGTGGCCGTCCGCCGACCAGGGTCATGTTGGTTGTTCAATGAAGGTAATTGCAGGTTTGCGGGGTTGTGTAGATTTAAGCATGAGTGCTCCGCATGTGGTGGCCCCCATTCAGCCAATAAGTGTTCCCGCCCTCCCATTAGACCCCCCAAACTGGGCGAGCAGGGTTTGCTTAAGAACTCCGGTGAGCGTAGCAGAGATGTCCCCCTGGCTAGACAGTTACCCCAATAGGCAGGCGGCCGAGCAGCTGAGGGCGGGGTTTTCAGAGGGGTTCTTTATTCCGTTTATCTTGAGTCGTTGTCCGGTCTTGTCAGATAATCTGAGGTCTGCTCGGGATTTCCCAGATGTTCTCAAGGAAAAAGTTGTGAAAGAGGTGGAATTGGGGCGTATGAGGGGCCCGTTTATTGAGTTACCTTTCCCCAACCTGAGGGTTTCTCCGCTGGGGGTGGTCCCTAAAAAGGAGGCGGGTAAGTTTCGGTTGATACACCATCTGTCTTATCCCAAGGGCTCGTCTGTGAATGATGCCATTACCCCGGAGGATGCGTCAGTGTCATATGTGTTGGTCAGGGAAGCCGGTAGGGGGGGCTCTCTTGGCAAAATCAGACATAGAGTCGGCGTTCCGCCTCCTTCCGGTTCACCCTAATTGTTTTCATTTGCTAGGTTGCCGTGTAGATGGTTTGTTTTACTACGACACGTGTCTCCCAATGGGGTGTTCTATATCGTGTCATTATTTTGAGATGTTCGGATCCTTTTTGGAATGGGTTGTTCGTTATGACACTGGGTCTACATCTATTTTACATTACCTAGATGACTTTCTGTTTGTTTCCCCCGGTCCGGAGGGCGGTTGTCGATTCCTGTTAGACAACTTCTTGGCGAGGATGTCTCAGTTTGGGGTTCCCATTTCGGTTGAGAAAACGGAGGGTCCTGTGACACGTTTGTCTTTCCTGGGGATTGAGATTGACACGATGGAGATGGTCTTTAGACTTCCCGACGAGAAGCTTCAGAAGCTTCTTGGCTTGATTGACGGTTTCCTAGCCGTTAGGAATTTTACTCTGCTTCAGCTTCAGTCCTTGTTAGGTCTTCTGTGCTTTGCGTGCAGAGTGATGCCCATGGGGCGGGTTTTTGCACGGCGTTTGTCGTTGGCTTCGTGTGGTGTCAAAGCCCCTAGTCATCATATCAGGCTTACTAGGTCCCTGAAAGAGGATTTAAAGGTTTGGAGATCTTTTTTGCTGGTTTTTAATGGGCATACGTGTTATATGTCTAAAGTGGTTCCTAACTCGGAATTGTGTCTGTTTTCCGATGCCGCGGGATCCTGTGGTTTCGGCGCCATTTTTGGGAACGAGTGGTGTGCTGCCTCATGGCCGGTGTCGTGGTCTTCCTCTGGGTTGTGCCGTAACCTCACGTTGCTAGAACTGTTCCCTATTATTGTGGCGGTAGAGCTTTGGGGTAGGAGTTTATCCAATAGACATGTTTCGTTTTGGACGGATAATCTGTCGGTGGTTTATGGTATTATCAGTCTTTCTTCCTCTTCCCTCCCGGTTTTGTCATTGCTACGGCATTTGGTGCTTAGGTGTCTCGAGTTTAACATCTGTTTCAGGGCTCGTCATGTTCCGGGGGTAGAGAATAAGATTGCTGATGCTCTTTCCCGTTTTCATTGGCAGGAGTTTCGGTCCCTTCACCCGGAGGCAGATCTGGAAGGCAAGGAGTGCCCGCAGCACCTATGGCTCCTGGTGGACGACAATTAATGCCGCTGATTCAGGCTTCGGTTTCCCCTGCAACTTGGCAGGCGCATGGTAAGGCGTGGGGGGACTGGGAGAGCATGGTGGGAGGGAGAGATGTGGCATCCAGTGATGATCTCCGCCTTGAGGTAACGGTTGAATGGTTGTTGCAATTGCGCGCTAGCAGGGTGTCAGCTTCGGTGGCGCAGCGTAGATTGTCAGGGGTTGCCTTCCATTTTAAGTTGCGCGATTGGCCGAGATTCATTATACGCCAGGCTCTTTGGGGGTGGAGGAAGGAACTTGTATATCGTGAATGTAGGCGTCCGGTATCATTTAACCTGTTAGGCAGACTCATTGCTAAGCTTTCTGACGTCTGTCGGTCCCCGTTCGAGGTTCTGTTGTTTTCTGCTAGTTTCAGTATAGCATTCTTTGCAGCGTTACGGATAGGCGAGCTGGTTGCTCCGTCTGGTAGCAGACCAGGTGGCCTTTCTTGTGCTGACGTGGTCCTGGGTAATGGCGCGTTGAGGATCAGGGTGAGTCGCTCCAAGATGGACCAGTTTGGTAGCGGGTCATGGATCCCCCTTCACCCGGTTCCCGGTGTGTCATGCCCGGTGCGGCTGACGTCTAGTTATAGCTCCATGCGAGGTCCGGGACATAACTTTTTGGCGCATGCTGATGGCTCCCCTCTGACTAAGTTCCAGTTCACTTCGGTTTTTAAGTCATGTCTGGAGTTGTCTGGTATGAATCCCAGTGAATTTGGCACTCATTCTTTTCGAATTTGGGCGGCGACGGAAGCCGCTAGGGCGGGTTTGCCAGAGTCTGAGGTTATGATGAGGATAGGTAGGTGGAAGTCTGCTTGTTTTGCGCGATATATTAGACCGGACCTGTTATAGAACAATAAGAATGGAAAGAGACCGGGTATATGTGTTTAAAAAAATAAAATAAATAAATAAATAAAAAATAAATAAATAAATAAAAATAAATGTTTCGCGGTTTTAATGGTTGTTTCTTCACAGGCGCAGTAGGTCCGACGGTGTGGATGGTGGGTCATTCCTACATTTTCTGGGCAGCGCAGAGAGCCGAATGTCGACCCGGCGGGAGATCCCTGGGCTTCAGTGATGTGAGAGTGTCGTGGAGGGGGATCCGGGGCCTCAGATGGTCCCAGCTGTTGTCACAGGTGGTGGAAATTGGCACGCAGGCTATTGGTCCTGTTGTGTTGGTGGTCCACGCGGGGGGCAATGACATCGGGTCAGTGCCGTTGCTTGAGCTCTTGACGCTCATGCGGGCTGATTTGGAACGTTTTCCATCTTTTTTCCGGGAGGTCATCTTAGTCTGGTCAGAGATTGTGCCGCGGGCGGTACGGCAAAGTAGTAGGGATGGTGAAGCCATCGAGAAGTGCAGGCGGACGGTGAATGCTCGCATGTCCCGTTTTGTTAGATCCCGCGGGGGAGTAGTTGTTCGTCATCGGCAGTTGGAGGGGGACAATAGATCATTGATGAGGCCGGATGGTGTCCACTTGTCCGATATCGGCCTGGACATTTTTCTCTCTGGTATCCAGGACGGGATTGAGCAGGCCATGTTCTTGTTGGGTGGTGGTCGGAGCCCCGTGTGAGGTTGGGTCTCCTCCGTGGCGGCTGGTAAAGAGAAGTTGGTTACTGAGCAGGTGAACTGGCGTCATCCGCCCGCTGGGAGGCCAGCGGCTGGCGGATCGCATGGGCTCAGCTATGGTTATGCAGTTTAAAGAATTAGCTGTGGCCGACTACCACCCAACAAAATTGTTAAATAAAAGTTATAAATGTGACAAGGTTGTCTGTGTCATTTGTGGTGGGAGGGCATGTTGGGGCCAAGGGTTAGATGGTTCCCTCACCCCGTCTCCTTTCCTGAAAGTGACTACCAACAGTCTGGTGGACACCTGACCATATGGGGAGGGTGTACATGGACTGTGGGTCCCCCTTCCCCTTTTCCTAGGTCCCCTATCCTTGTTATAGGGCCCCATTCGTTTGGGTTAAGGTTCTGGTGCGTTGGGGGTTAATGGTTGCATCCTGCCGGCAGGAAGGGGCGTGCTGCTGAGTGCCCCTTTATAAGGCTCTGCGTCCCCTCCCTCTTCCTCTTTGCAGAAGCGCTGTATCCCTCCCTCCCTCCCTCCCTATTGTTTGGATACAAGGTTTATGTTGGTGGGTTTTTGGTCATGTAGGTCTTGTTAATTGGGGCATCCTATTAAGTCACAGCTGGCGGCTGGTAAAGAGAAGTTGGTTACTGAGCAGGTGAACTGGCGTCATCCGCCCGCTGGGAGGCCAGCAGCTGGCGGATCGCATGGGCTCAGCTATGGTTATGCCGTTTAAAGAATTAGCTGTGGCTGACTACCACCCAACAAAATTGTTAAATAAAAGTTATAAACGTGACAAGGTTGTCTGTGTCATTTGTGGTGGGAGGGCATGTTGGGGCCAAGGGTTAGATGGTTCCCTCACCCCTTCTCCTTTCCTGAAAGTAACTACCAACAGTCTGCGCTCCACGGTGGACACCTGGACCAGCTGTTACGGGCAAGGACAGTACATGTCTTTCACGGCACACTGGGTCAATGTTTTTTGCGGCAGTGGAGAGGCAGCACCCCAGCAACATGACCAGGTCTTTTTGATCCCCTCCTACCATATCATGGGGCTAACTCCCACAGCAGTTACTTATCTGCCCCCTCCAATTCCTCCTCCATGAACACGGTCCTGTCCCCACAGCAGTAGGCCACAGCATCACTCACTCTACCACTCCTTTCTATCACGTGTCTAGTCAAGCATTGCCACGCCATGTTGGAGCTGATTGGCCTGGAAGAGAATAGCCATACTGGCGAGCAGTTATTCAAGTACATGAAGCAGCAAATATCCCACTGGTTTTCCCCTTGCCGACTCCAACTGGGCAATAAGGCATAACATTCTGGCAGCCGTGAACTTAGGGGAAATAAGACATGCTCTCTGCATGGTCTTTTAAAAAAATGCACTGGTTTGCACAAGGTGCTGGCAATGTCCAGGAGACTCTTAATCTTTTCAGCCATTCTCATGTGGTGAGGAACGCTTTCCAGGGCTTGCAGTGTCATGCTGCTGCCATCTCACCACTATGTCACTGGGCCACTCTGTGGTCTCCTCATGCTGCTGTCACCTCACCACTCTGTGGTCTCCTCATGCTCCTGCCACATCACCACTCTGTGGTCTCCTCATGCTGCTGCTACCTCAACACTATGTCACTGGGCCACTATGTGGTCTCCTCATGCTGCTTCCACATCACCACTCTGTGGTCTCCTCATGCTGCTGCCACCTCACCACTCTGTGGTCTCCTCATGCTGCTTCCACCTTACCACTCTGTGGTCTCCACATGTTGCTGCCACCTCACCACTCTGTGGTCTCCTCATGCTTCTGCCACCTCACCACTCTGTCATTGGGCCACTCTGTGGACTTCTTATGCTGTTTCCACCCTCCCCACTTCATGACTGGGCCACTATTTTGCCTTTTTGGCCTGGTTGACATCATCATTTATTTGACCCTTCTTCTGATCTGTCAGAAGGAAGAAAAAATGAGATGCACAATGGATCCTGTCTGTGTAGCAGCTGTAAGGCCTGTATGATATGGTCACTATTTTGCATCAGAATTGGCTTATGATTTGGTAGCCAAAAGCAGGAGTGGGTCCAAAACACAGAAGACATGCAAATATTCCATTCACGTGTCATCTCTGTTTTGGATCCACTCCTGTTTTTTTGGATTTAGCAATAGTAATGGATTACTGACCAAATGGATTCTTTACAGTAAGAGCAGTGAGATTATGGAACTCTCTGCCTGAGGAGTGGATGGTGAATTCACTAAAATAGTTCAAGAGGGGGCTGGATGTATTTCTGCAGTGTAATAATATTACAGTTATTAGATCTCTGGAGAGGTCGTTGATCCAGGTAGTTATTCTGATTGGTAAAATAATGGGTAACACTGACATGGAAAAGGACTTAGTGAACAGCAAACTAAACTGTAGAAACCATTGTCAGGTAGCTGCTGCCAGGGCAAATAAGATAATGGGTTGCATCAAAAGGGGCATAGATGCCATGATGAGAAGATAGTCCTGCCACTTTACAAATCACTAGTAAGACCACACATGGAGTACTGTGTACAGTTCTGGGCTCCTGTGAACCAGGCAGACATAGCAGAGCTGAAGAGGGTTCAGAGGAGGGCAACTAAAGTAATAACTTTGCAATGTAGTTATTCAGTGGCTCACCAATCTAGTATTATGGATAGAGGTGCTCAATCAACGGTACACCCAAAAAACGTGTGATAAGTTAGTTTGGTATATAGAGATGTGATGGCACACTCACATGCGGTGAAACAATGGAGTAGAGGAGTATCTTTGGTTGTAATTATATTTATTTTTTGCACAAAACGGGATAGATCTTCTATGTTGATAAAAGTTAAAATGTCTTAAGAATATTTAGTGACGGATGCTGTATAATCATAGATGGATGATATTCCTGAATGTGTAAGTATTCCTTTGATGGGATATAGCAGTATAATGTTCTGTGTGAGCTGAGTACATACGGATGTAGCGTGTAAACTAAATATACAAGGTGCTACGCGCAAGCTCAGTACATAAAAGTGCTATGTGCAAGCTCGATACATAAAAGTGCTATGTGCAAGCTGGATATATATAATAATAAGTCCTGTTAATCAGCTCAATATACTGATGTTGCATAAAAATTGCATTTGAATATACATAAGAGTGCTATGTGCAGGCTGAGTACATGAAAGTGCTATGTGCAAACTGGGTACATGTAAATGAACTGTACAAATATGCTGAGTGCACAAGGGTTAACCACCTCCCGTCCGCCCATAGGATATAAACGTCCTATGGGTGGATCTCTATTTCTGAACGCACGTTTTAAAACGTCCGTTCAGAAACTGCAGCTGCACGCTAATCGTGCAGCTGCTGATCGGGTTGCCCGCTGTCAGTGACAGCAGGGCAATCCTTAGAGAAGGCAGGGACAGTTCCCAGGTGTCCCTGCCTTCTGGATCGCTGCATAGACACCGCTCACCGAGCGCTGTGCATGCAGAGCAGGAAGCGCTATGTGTTTCCTGTTCCGGCCCGGCGGTCATGTGACCGCCGGGACCGGAGAGTGCAGGAGCTGTGTGAGGTCTTTCACAGACCTCGATCAGCCCTGCTCTGAGGCTGTACAGCGCAGAATTATGCTGTACAGCCTCTCTGGGGGCTGCATTTCTTCTGTAACTGGGGCTACTATGTCAGCCCCAGTTACAGGAGAAATCAACAGTGAAAAAAAAAAGAAAAAGTGAAGTAAATGTCCCCCCAGAGGTCTTGTATGACCTTATGGGGACGAAAAGTGTAAAAAAATAAAATAAAATAATAATAAAGGGTTGAAAAAATAAAGTCCCCAAGTAAGGAATAAAAAAAAAAAATTAAAAATAGAAAAAATAAAATAGACATATTTGGTACTGCCGCGTCCGTAAAAACCAGCTCTATAAAAATATCACATGACCTAACCCCTTGGGTGAACACCGTAAAAAAAAAAAAAAAACGGTGTCAAAACAAGCAATTTTTGTCACCTTACATCACACAAGGTGCAACACCAAGTGATCAAAAACGCGTATATCCCACAAAATGGTACCAATAAAACCGTCACCTCATCCCGCAAAAAATGAGCCCCTACATAAGAATCTCTCAAAAAATAAAAAAAAATATAGCTCTTAGAACATGGAGAAAATAAAACATCATTTTTTTGGTTTCAAAAATGCTATTATTGTGTTAAAGTAAAAAAAATTAAAAAAGTATACATATTAGGTATTGCCGCGTCTGTAAAAACCAGCTCTATAAAAATATCACATGACCTAACCCCTAGGGTGAACACCGTAAAAAAAAAAAAAAAAAAAAAAAAAAAAAATGTGTCAAAACAAGCAATTTTTGTCACCTTACATCACAAAAGGTGCAACACCAAGTGATCAAAAACGCGTATATCCCACAAAATGGTACCAATAAAACCGTCACCTCATCCCGCAAAAAATGAGCCCCTACATAAGAAAATCTCTCAAAAAATAAAAAAACTATAGCTCTCAGAACATGGACACATTAAAACATATTTTTTTTGTTTCAAAAATGCTATTATTGTGTAAAACTTTAATAAATGAGAAAAAGTATACATATTAGGTATCGCCACGTCCATAACAATCTGCTCTATAAAAATGTCACTTGACTGAACCCCTCAGATAAACGCTGTAAAAATAAATAAATAGAAACTGTGCTAAAACAACCAATTTTTTGGTCACCTTGCCCCATAAAGTGTTATAATGAATGATCAAAAAATCATATGTACCCAAAAATAGTACTAATAAAACTGGCACCTTATCCCCTAGTTTCCAAAATGGGGTCACTTCTTGGGAGTTTCTACTGTAAGGGTGCATCAGGGGGCTTCAAATGGGACATGGCATCTAAAAACCATGTGGAGTTCCTTTTCTTCTGCGCCCTGCCGTGTGCCCATACAGCAGTTTATGACCACATGTGGGGTGTTTCTGTAAACCGCAGAATCTGGGTAATAAATATTGAGTTTTGTTTGGCTGTTAACCATCGATGTGTTAAAGAAAAAATTGGATTAAAATGGAAAATCTGCCAAAAAAAGGGAAATTTTAAAATTTGATCTCCATTTTCCTTTAATTCCTGTGGAACGCCTAAAGGGTTAACAAAGTTTGTAAAAATCGGTTTTGAATACCTTGAGGGGTGTAGTTTCTACAATGGGGTCATTTATGGGGGTATCCCCTATGTAGGCCCCACAAAGTGACTTCAGACCTGAACTGGTCCTTAAAAAGTGGGTTTTGGCAATTTTCTTAAAAATTTTAAGAATTGCATTTAAACTTCTAAGCCTTCTAACGTCCTAAAAAAATAAAATGACATTTCAAAAATGATGCCAACATAAAGTAGACATATGGGGAATGTTAAGTAATAAATATTTTATGAGGTATCACTTTCTGTTTTAAAAGCAGAGAAATAGAAATTTCTAAAATTGCGAAATTTTCAAATTTTTGGGTAAATTTGGGATTTTTTCATAAATGAAGGTGAAATATTTTGACTCAAATTTATGACTATCATGAAGTACAATGTGTCACGAGAAAACAATCTCTGAATTACTTGGATAAATAAAGGCGTTCCAAAGTTATTACCACATAAAGTGAGATATGTCAGTTTTGCAAAATTAGGCCTGGTCAGGAAGGGGGCAAATGGCCCAGATGGCAAGTGGTTAATATTAAGTTTACATGCTACATCTGTATGTACTCAGCTCACACAGAACATTATACTGTTATATCTTATCAAAGGAATACTTACACATTCAGGAATATCATCCATTTATGATTATACAGCATACTTCACTAAATATTCTTAAGACATTTCAAATGTTATCAACATAGAAGATCTCTCCCGTTTTGTGCAAAAAATAAATATAATTACAACCAAAGATACTCATCTACTCCATTGTTTCACCACATGTGAGTGTGTCCTCACATGTCTATATACTAAAGTAATACCTTGAATGGGTGGACTACAGTACCCTGAAAAATTATCAAAATTAGGGTTATTCACAAATAGACGACTGAGGGGAAATCTAATTACTATGTATAAATATATCAGGGGTCAGTACAGAGATCTATCCCATCATCTATTTATCCCCAGGACTGTGACGAGGGGACATCCTCTGCGTCTGGAGGAAAGAAGGTTTGTACACAACATAGAAGAGGATTCTTTACGGTAAGAGCAGTTACACTATGGAACTCTCTGCCTGAGGAGGTGGTGATGGTGAATTCACTAAACAAGTTCAAAAGGGGGCTGGATGTATTTGTGGAGTGTAATGATATTATAGTTTATAGTGACTAGATTTCTGGAGAAGGGTCGTTGATCCAGTGAGTTATTTTAATTGCCTGATTGGAGTCAGGAATTAATCCCCCCCCCCCTAAAAGTTAGGAAAATTGGCTTCTACCTCACAGTTTTTTTTTTGCCTTCTCGTGGATCAACTTGCAGGATAACAGGCTGAACTAACTATGTTACCAGACTGCTTCAGCAGGGAGCATGTGTTGTTTCCTGTTTGGGCACTGGCAGCTCATGCCATTTATGCTGCAGTTGTCCCTCATCCCCCTCATATGTATTTTAAAGAGACACTGACACTCATGCAACAGGTGTCCCTGTAGATGTTGGGGGACCCACAATTAGAAACTCCCATGAGTCAGGAGGTGCTGCCACTTAAGGAGGAGGAAGAGGAGTTGGAGTCGGAGGAGAAAGAGTATGATGATGATGATGGTGACACCGGCCACAACGCTCAATCATCTCATTGGGGGCAGAGGTGGAAAGAACTGGCTCT
This sequence comes from Bufo bufo, assembly GCF_905171765.1. Classification (NCBI taxonomy): domain Eukaryota; kingdom Metazoa; phylum Chordata; class Amphibia; order Anura; family Bufonidae; genus Bufo; species Bufo bufo. Next base: position 187,679,192 of record NC_053392.1, read on the forward strand.
TTGGGCATGCTGAACAAAAATCACAGAAAAAATAAATAAAAATCCTGCACAATGTAATAATTGAATATGCGGATGTGCATGGCTATATTTATAAAATCACAGAAAATAATGCACTAACATAATAGATGCAAACATTATATATTGACTAAGCCCTCGTTCGGATATGATAAAATCTGAGACTCTCAGCCAATATATTTTGATCAAAACACATCTGTGCCCGCCTACCAGCACAAAGGTGGTCTCAGTCAGGCAGGACCTACTCTAAACCTACCTATTCCATTGGGCATCTGAACTCAGGAGGGCAGACCCTACATATACTGTATAGTGTGCTGCTTTTTGTTACCTCTGTGTGCAGTCCAGCATCCAAGGAGAGGAAGAGCACGCATAGCTCAAAGTACCACCTAATCAAAGTCACCTGTGGGATAGGTGGGGCAAAAGTGTACAAAAATGCTACTCTCAATATATAAAAAAGAAGCACATTCACACTTGAAGGTGCCACTTCTTCAAGTGTATACTACAGACTAAACAAAAATCACAGAAAAAAAAGATTAAAAAAAACATCCTGTTCGATATAAATAATTGAATATGCGGATGTGCTTGGCTACATTAATAAAAGAAAAATCACATAAAATAATGCACCAACACAATAGATGCAAACATTAGATATGGATTAAGCACTCATTCTGATATGTTAAAATCTGAGATTTTTAACCAATATATTTTGATCAAAACACATCTGTGCCCGCCTACTAGTATCAAGGTTGTCTCAGTCAGGCAGGACCTGGCCAAACCATTATGCTTACTTGCTTACGCAATGACAGGTGTATCGTTGACATCAAGCAATTTGATGATTACCGGATAGCCATGCTTTTAGACCCTTGCTACCGATGTAAAATGGAGGAATGTTTTCTTCTCTCAGAAAGGAAAGCAAAATTACACTATAACCAGGAAACTATGTATGCAGCTTGCTACAGCCTGAGGCAAGCAGATGCCTGCCACCAGCGGGTAGGCAAGGGAGGCCCCTCTCTGCCCCCACAGAGCCATCACCCTCCTGCCGCCATGATCAGCAGAAGCTGCAGCAGCATCAACCATTTTAGTCTCCTGAACATGATGGAGCTGTTTTTCCACTTGTCACGCCAAGCTAAGGCCAGTCAGCAGACAGGTCCTTCCTCAATGCCCAGATTCAGTCTTACCTAAACCTAAACTTATTTCTTGCCCAGCCTCCAGTGTCATCTCAGAGAGGGTTTTCAGAGCCACGGTGGTGTGGTGACACCCAAACGGACCAATTGTGCTATTCCAATGCCCAAAACATCACTTTTGTCAAAATGAAGCAAGCTTAGATTGAGTAGGACCAAACTCCCTGTCATTATTTATTCTAGCAGTAGTGACCTACATGCCCTTTTGAGAAAAAAAAAAAACAGTACAACTTCAGAGATGTTTCAACCTGACCAACCCATGTAATTCAAACACTGAAAGTCTGTTGACCTGACCTGAGAGAGGCTTCCCATTGCTGAATACCCTGTGGTTCTGTGAGCTCAAAGTCGTTCGACAGCACTCCTTCAGCCCTCTATTTAAGGGAGTATGTGAGACTTGACAAAGCTTTGCCCCTATCTTGGCCTTGCCATTGTCCCTTTGCATGCCTACTAGCCTCCTTCTGATGCTTCTAGACACCAAATACACAGAACAGCTAACCCTATGAGCTGCACTAAACAGATACACACTGAAGACATTCTAAAAATTAATCCTACCCCAGTTTTTGTTCAAACACTATTTCCTGATTTTATATCTTTGTGGATAAAGTAGCTGGGCATTGACCTGACAGATAAGGAGAATAAAGCAATCCTCAAATTCTCATATGGTTTCTCCTCATGTGTGCTTGTTCAAGAGAACCACTAGTTTTGGATAATGTGTTATAGTGTATGTAAGATCCTATTCACATACAGTACTGTACAAAATTTCTCTGAGAAACAGCTGCTAAGAGCACCTAGTATGGAAATGTGTGGATCTGAACAATATATATGCGTTATCTAAGGGGTATTCTTTTTCATTATGGAGAGCCCATGGTACACCAAGTACTCATGAGTAATATTGTAGCAGTGGCGTAGGGATCGCCATAGCAGCCATAGCAATGGCTATGGGGCCCTACGCCACTGGGGGCCCAGGATGCCGGCTGAGGATAAAAAAAAAAATTCAAGTGGCGGTGCGATCGGGGCCCCCCCTCTCCTCATTGGTGGCAGCGGCAGCTCCGATCGGAGTCCCAGCAGTGTAATGCTGGGGCTCCGATCGGTTACCATGGCAGCCAGGACGCTACTGAATTCCTGGCTGCCATGGTCAGTTAGTCATACTTACATGCGCTGTGGCCGCCGGGCGCTCCTCCTTCTTGTAACTCGTCACAGGTCTGTGCGTCGCATTGCTATAAGCATAAGCAATCCGCCGCACAGACCTGTGACGCGTTACAAGAAGAAAGAGCGCCAGGCGGCCACAGCACATGTAATGATGTAAGTATGCTGCAGAGTAACTTACTAACTGCCGCTGACACCACTGATGGGGGGGGGCTGGAGGGCACACTGCCCACCAATGATTTTGATACGGGGGGGGGGGCAAACTGCCCACCAATTAATGATTTTAATACAGGGGAGGGGGGGCACACTGCCCACCAATGAATGATTTTAATACAGAGGAGGGGGGGGCACACTGCCCACCAATAAATGATTTTAATACAGGGGAGGGGGGGAACTGCCCACCAATGAATGATTTTTATACAGGGGAGGGGGGGACACACTGCCCACCAATGGATGATTTTAATACAGGGGAGGGGGGGCACACTGCCCACCAATAAATTATTTTTATACAGGGAAGGGGGGGCACACTGCCCACCAATGGATTATTTTAATACAGGGGAGGGGGGGGCACACTGCCCACCAATGAATGATTTTAATACAGGGGAGGGGGGGCACACTGCCCACCAATAAATGATTTTAATACAGGGGAGGGGGGGAACTGCCCACCAATGAATGATTTTTATACAGGGGAGGGGGGGCACACTGCCCACCAATGAATGATTTTAATACAGGGGAGGGGGGGCACACTGCCCACCAATGAATGATTTTAATACAGGGGAGGGCAGTGGACACACTGCCCACCAATGATTTTAATACCGGGGGGGGCAGGGGGTCACACTGCCCACCAATGAATGATTTTAATACAGGGGAGGGCAGGGGACACACTGCCCACCAATGATTTTAATACCGGGGGGCACACTGCCCAACAATGAATGATTTTAATACAGGAGAGGGAGGGCATACTGCCCACCAATGAATGATTTTAATACTGGGGGGGGGGGGGGGTTGGGGGCTGATGGAGATGGTACTGGGGGCTGGTGAGAGGCACTGGGGGCTAATGGAGAGGGTACTGGGGGTTGGTGAGAGGCACTGGGGGCTGGTGAGAGGCACTGGGGGCTGATGGAGAGGCTACTGGGGGCTGATGGAGAGGCTACTGGGGGGCTGATGGAGAGGCTACTGGGGGCTGATGGAGAGGCTACTGGGGGCTGATGGAGAGGTTACTGGGGGGCTGATGGAGAGGCTACTGGGGGGCTGATGGAGAGGCTACTGGGGGGCTGATGGAGAGGCTACTGGGGGGCTGATGGAGAGGCTACTGGGGGGCTGATGGAGAGGCTACTGGGGGCTGATGGAGAGGCTACTGGGGGCTGATGGAGAGGCTACTGGGGGCTGCTATGAGGCTACTTGGGGCTGCTATGAGGCTACTGAGGGCTCTTATCTGAGGTCTGATTGGGGGTCATTCATATTGGGGTCTGAGCTGAGGTGTGATCTGAGGTCTTATTGGGGTCTTATTACCATTGGGGATCTTATTGGGGCTGTTAGCTGAGGTCTGATTTACATTGGGGGTCTGATTGGTGGTCTGACCTGAGGTATAATGAAAAATATTTATTTTCTGGAGCAGCTTGGAGAAAAAAGGCCTCACAGTCTCCCACACTCCTTCTGCCCGGCCAAGCCTGCCAGCACCCCTGATACCAAGCCTGCCAGCACCCTTGAGACCAAGCCTGCCAGCACCCCTGAGACAAAGCCAGCCAGCACCCCTAAGTCTTCAGAACTGTAAGTAAATTATATATAAGGGGAGCTTATAATATGAAAGAGACAAATTATGTCAAAGCGGCTCTTCACCTACACGTGTATCAGCACTTGATATATACCCCTTACTCTCCCTAATACCCAAACTACACAAGATACATATCCCTACCTTCTGTCTAATGCGCATACACACCCCACGATATGTACTTTCACCTTCTTGTGTTACAGACCCCTGTACAATTTAACAATTTTCTTTAATACACAGACATTTAGATTCATACATTTCCTACACTGGCACAAATGCGTTGCCAGTGACTAACTGTATGTGCTCAGTCCTACGCATAACCGTCGCAACTGCATGAGGAACTGCGGATGTGGCGGCGAGGTCCGAGAGGTGTGTGGGGGTGGGAAATCCGGGAGGGGGGGGCCATAATTTTTTTTTGCTATAGGGCCCAGTCATTTCTAGCTACGCCCCTGTATTGTAGCATAGGCGATGCTCCTCTGGCTTTCTTCGAAACATATTCAAATTAGCTTTCCTAAACCTATCTGATGCCATAAGATGTTAGACATGATAGTTTGCATATATTTTATCCAGAAATCACGAGGAGCATTGTTCAACCTACAATAGTCATCACGTATATCAACTGGTCTCCATAATAGAAATAGTACCCACCCAGAGTTTTCCTCAAAGGTCCCAAACTAGAAAAGCTGTTCTTATCTGCTTTTTTTTCTGAACAAGGGCTTTTGTCCTGAAAGACCTACTTGCAGATGTGGGGTTGACTTAGCTATTTTTCTTACTTTGCTACATAAGCCTGTTTAGAAGGCAGACAGGCATCTCTGCTAGTGTTCATTGAGCATGCTCGGCCAAACACTGCGTGTGCTCGAGTCAGTGTATTTAAATGTAATTTAGCATCTATTTCTGAAAAGTTTCTGCCAAGATTTGATCTCCTAACCCCTTGTACATTAGAGGCAAAGACCTTATCCTCTCAGCTATCAAGATGAATGCTAAACTGTTTCAGAATGCTAAACTGTTTAATCAGAACCTCATAGTAATTTCTGATGTAGCGACTATTCCTATTCAGCAGAAGACTTATTTTATATTCCTGTGTAGGTTAACATGTAGCTTTATATAAATAAATTTAATCTATTTCTGAAAAGTTTCTGCCAGGATTCAAACTCCCAACCTTGTACATTAGAGGCAAGGATGTTAACCACTATACTATATAGCTACATGTTAACCTGCACATAAATATAAAATAAGCCTTCTGCTGAATAGGAATACTCACTAGATCAGAAACTGCTATGAGATTTTTCTGACACAGTGTAGCATTCAGCTTTTTAGCTGAGTGGATAAGGTCTTTAACTCTAATGTATAAGGTTGGGAGTTCAAATCCCAGCAAAAACTTTTCAGAACTTAGATTTAAATACACTGGGGTGTCCCCAAGCACTGACTCTATATATGGATATAGCTATATATGGAGTCAGAGCAGGGACTCCTAAGCCGAACTAGAGTCCCGACACCCTCCCCTCTTCAGAGCAAGGGGTGTCTGGGTTTCTTCCATTGACTTCCATTGTGCTTGGGTGCTTGGTAGAACACACTGCTGAGGCACTGTTAACATTGGCTGTACTCACCACCCCCTGGACTTCTGCGGGCACCATGCTGCACTGTCTTGGCTTCATACACCTTGGTGCGCACACCATGACCTGATGCTGTGTAATGTCAGGTCACAGTGTAGCGCAGGCCCGGAGAAAAACAGGGAACAGAGAATGCAGGAAAAGTGGCTGGATGTACATAGGGGTGGCACTGTCTAGAGAGGTAAGCTAATGTAGTTATTTTTGGTGTGATTTGGGGATCTGATATTGGGGTCTGATCTGAGGTCTGATATGGAATGCGATAATATGATAATCTTCATCTCATTAAGAATGGGTCCAGAAGGTTAAACAGTTTTGCAGATTTGAAGAACTCAGCACCTGAAACAATAGAAATCATTGTTCCAGCTGGTGTAGTTCTCAGAAGTTTAAGGGATACCCCTCTAAATCCATATTTGTCTTATTAAGGATACCCCTCTAAATCCATATTTGTCCATATTTGTCTGGGCCCAGGAGAGGCATATTAGAGTAGGCCCCATCTGATGAGAAGCCACCTTGTCGTTCAGTAGATGGGCCCGACATATACAGTCATGGCCAAAAGTTTTGAGAATGACACAAATATTAGTTTTCACAAAGTTTGCTGCTAAACTGCTTTTAGATCTTTGTTTCAGTTGTTTCTGTGATGTAGTGAAATATAATTACACGCACTTCATACGTTTCAAAGGCTTTTATCGACAATTACATGACATTTATGCAAAGAGTCAGTATTCGCAGTGTTGGCCCTTCTTTTTCAGGACCTCTGCAATTCGACTGGGCATGCTCTCAATCAACTTCTGGGCCAATTCCTGACTGATAGCAACCCATTCTTTCATAATCACTTCTTGGAGTTTGTCAGAATTAGTGGGTTTTTGTTTGTCCACCCGCCTCTTGAGGATTGACCACAAGTTCTCAATGGGATTAAGATCTGTGGAGTTTCCAGGCCATGGACCCAAAATGTCAACGTTTTGGTCCCCGAGCCACTTAGTTATCACTTTTGCCTTATGGCATGGTGCTCCATCGTGCTGGAAAATGCATTGTTCTTCACCAGACTGTTGTTGGATTGTTGGAAGAAGTTGCTGTTGGAGGGTGTTTTGGTACAATTCTTTATTCATGGCTGTGTTTTTGGGCAAAATTGTGAGTGAGCCCACTCCCTTGGATGAGAAGCAACCCCACACATGAATGGTCTCAGGATGCTTTACTGTTGGCATAACACAGGACTGATGGTAGCGCTCACCTTTTCTTCTCCGGACAAGCCTTTTTCCAGATGCCCCAAACAATCAGAAAGAGGCTTCATCGGAGAATATGACTTTGCCCCAGTCCTCAGCAGTCCATTCACCATACTTTCTGCAGAAGATCAATCTGTCCCTGATGTTTTTTTTGGAGAGAAGTGGCTTCTTTGCTGCCCTTCTTGACACCAGGCCATCTTCCAAAAGTCTTCGCCTCACTGTGCGTGCAGATGCGCTCACACCTGCCTGCTGCCATTCCTGAGCAAGCTCTGCACTGGTGGCACTCCGATCCCGCAGCTGAATCCTCTTTAGGAGACGATCCTGGCGCTTGCTGGACTTTCTTGGACGCCCTGAAGCCTTCTTAACAAGAATTGAACCTCTTTCCTTGAAGTTCTTGATGATCCTATAAATTGTTGATTGAGGTGCAATCTTAGTAGCCACAATATCCTTGCCTGTGAAGCCATTTCTATGCAACGCAATGATGGCTGCACGCGTTTCTTTGCAGGTCACCATGGTTAACAATGGAAGAACAATGATTTCAAGCATCACCCTCCTTTTAACATGTCAAGTCTGTCATTTTAACCCAATCAGCCTGACATAATGATCTCCAGCCTTGTGCTCGTCAACATTCTCACCTGAGTTTACAAGACAATTACTGAAATGATCTCAGCAGGTCCTTTAATGACAGCAATGAAATGCTGTGGAAAGTTTTTTTTGGGATTAAGTTAATTTTCATGGCAAAGAAGGACTAAGCAATTCATCTGATCACTCTTCATAACATTCTGGAGTATGTGAAAAATTGCTATTATAAAAACTTAAGCAGCAACTTTTCCAATTTCCAATATTTATGTAATTCTCAAAACTTTTGGCCACGACTGTACACCTCAAAAACCACAAAAGATCTCAGGCTTCTCCTGCTCCCTCTTCTGCTGAAGTCTCGGCCTCTTCCTCCCCCTCTGGAGTGAGAGTGGCACCTGCCACCCCGCAAACAGAGGATGTGGCAGCAACAACACCACCTCCACCACCGGCACCCAGCATGTCCTATGGAAGCGTTCAGCTGTCCATCCCCCAAACACTGGAGAGAAAGAGGAAGTACTCCCCTACCCACCAGCGATCCCTGGCCCTGAATGCCAGCATTTCCAAATCCCTGGCCTTTGAAATGCTGTCATTCTATCTGGTGGAGAGGGAGACTTTTAAATACCTTATGGCGGTGGCTGTCCCACAGTACGTAGTTACCAGCCGCCACTACTTTTCTAGGCGAGTCATACCTGCCATACACAACCAAGTGGCAGACAAAATCAGGTGTTCACTGTGCAACACCATCTGTGACAAGGTCAACATAACCACCGATACATGGACCAGTAAGCACGGACAGGGACGTTATATCTCCCTAAATGCACACTGGGTTAATGCAGTGGTGACTGGGCTGAGGCGGATAGCAGTTTGGCGCATGTCCTTCTGCCACCGAGGATTGAAGGACACTTCTCGTTGCCTCTTCCTCCTCTACCTCCACCTCATCCAGTCAGCGTAACCACCAACTTCAGCACAGCCAGGGGGAAACGACAGCAGGCTGTTTTGAAACTCATCTGTTTGTGGGAAAAAACCCACACTGCGCAGGAGCTGTCGACGGGCATGGAACAACAGACCGGTGAGTGGTTGGTGCCACTGAGCCTCAAGCCCGGCCTGGTGGTGTGCAATAATGGCCGAAATCTCGTAGCAGCTCTGGGCCTAGCCGGTTTGACGCACATCCCTTGCCTGGCGCATGTCCTGAATTTGGTGGTGCAGAGGTTCCTGAAAAATTACCTCAATATATGTCAGAGCTGCTGCAGAAAGTGCGGGCTGTCTCTGCGCACTTTTGGTGTTCTCACCCTGCCGCTGCTCTCCTGTTTGCGCTGCAGAGTAACTTCGGCCTTCCAGGTCACTGCCTTATATGCGACGTACCCACAAGGTGGAACTCCACCTTGCACATGCTGGAGAGACTGTGCGAGCAGCAGCATGCGATAGTGGTGTTTCAGCTGCAGAACGCACGGGTGAGTTGCTGTGCAGAACAGCACCAGTTCACCACCAACGAGTGGGCCTCCATGCGGGACGTGTGTGCCATGTTGCGATGTTTCGAGTACTCCACCAACATAGCCAGTGCCGATGACGCCATCCTCAGCGTTACTATCCTACTTCTATATCTCCTTGAAAAAACTCTTCGGGCGATGATGGAAGAGGATGTGGCACAGGAGGAAGAAAAGTATGAAGGGGGGTTATTTCCACGGTTATCAGGCCAGTCAATCACAAGTAGCTCGGAGGTTGGGTTCCTGCACCAACACAGGCCAGGTACACAACAGTCCAGCCAGGACACAGTTCTGGAGGATGAGGAGGATTATGATGAGGAGGAACCATGTTCACAGCAGGGTGGCACTCAAATCAGCTCATGGCCATCACTGGAGCATGGCTGGGGGTGTAAGAAGGTACCTGGAATCATCGTGGATGGAAGGTAGGTGTCATTGCGGTTCCTGACCTCGGTGAAGTAAGAGCCTGCATTTTATGTGTCAGCAGCAGCTATTGCTAACTGACACCTTGAAAGTTAGCATGGCTGTCTTAGCTGATCCGGGACGGTTCTTACTGGGAGTAGTCAAAGTGCTGGTTGGGTGACTACTCCCCATGTTCCAGGCTGGGTTTTGCCAGGCATAAAAACCATCCAGCACTGCCAGGTGTGTGGATTTACCTCCCTCTGACAGTGGAGCTCAGGAGTCTGTATGTTGTGAACTGAGGGCTCTGCTGGGGTTTAATGTTTGAGCCGGGCTGGAGGACTCAGGCCCCTCTAAAGACGAACAGGCAGCCTATGGACTTGATGAGGCTGAACTGCTAACAGAGTGTGAATTAACGCCCAGAAGAAAAGGTGACTTTTATTGTTTATGGACTTTCCTTGTGTGCAAACAAACACCAAGCCACCTTCGTTTTGTTACAAAGCTTATCTGCATTTAGTTATACACCAATGTGTGAATAGACACCACTGTTTGATTCAAGAACTGTGTACTTTGCCTCTATACTGCATCCGCTAGTCCTAACTACCAGACTAAATCCCCACAGGGGATACAGAGGACACAAACGATACACCTACCACAGAGGACATCTTGTCGTTGCCTCTGGGCAGCCAGGCACACATGAGCGACTGCATGCTGCAGTGCCTGCGCAATGACCATCAAGTTGCCCACATTCTAATTAGTGCTGATTACTGGTTGGCCACCCTGCTGGATGCCCGCTACATGGACAATGTCCAGTCCTTAATTCTGTCAATAGAGCGTGATCAGAAGATGTGCAAGTACAAGCACACGCTGGTAGACACGCTGCTGATGGCATTCCCACCTGACAGCGGGGGCTCAGTGGAAGCACAAGGCGAAGGCAGAGGAGAAGGAAGAAGTCGCCAACGAAGCTGAGGCATCGCTAGAACCTCAGAAGGGAGGGTTAGCATGGCCGAAATGTGAAAAAGATTTGTCAGCACGCCACAACAACCAGCACCACCAGCTGATACAGAACGTCTTAGCAGGAGGCAGCATTTCAGCAACATGGTGGAACAGTACATCTACACGCCTACACGTACTGACTGATGGGTTTGACCCATTTAACTTCTGGGTCTCCAAATTGGGCACATGGCCTGAGCTTTCCCTTTACGCCTTGGAGGTGCTGGCCTGCCTTACGGCCAGTGTATTGTCCGAACGTGTGTTTAGCACGGCGGGGGGGGGGGGGGGTGATCACAGACAAGCGCAGCCACCTGTCCACAGCCAACGTGGACAAGCTCACGTTCATTAAAATGAACCAGCCATGGATCCCACAGGACTTGTCCGTACCTTGTGTTGAATAGACAAGTATACCGGCCACACCCAGCCATTGTTAGACTCCAGCACACTTTCTCTTTGCATTCTCTTTTCTATTTCCCAATGTTTTGGGGTCTTCCCAAATATATAAATAAATAAATAAAAAATTAAAGGAAAAAAAAAAACAACAAAAACAGTGTTGGCTACCTCTTCCTCCTCCACCGCCGCTTCCTCCTACACTGCCACATCCACCACCTACTCAACCTCCTACTCCACTTTGACCTCCGCCTCCAAGATTAGTATTTTTTTATTTTTTTATATTCTATGTTATTTTAAGTCATTTCCCTATCCACATTTGTTTGCAGGACAATTGTTCTGCTCTTACCCCCATTTTGCTTCCTTTTGCAGCCCTCTAGCCCTTACTATGATTATTTTACAGCCATTTTAGTGCACCAAAGTTCTGGTCCCCATTGACTTCAATATAGTTTGGGTACGAGTTCGGGCCAAATTCGGGTCCCTGACCCGAAGTTCGGCCGAACCCGGCGAACCTGAACATCCACGGGTCCACTCAGCCCTAATATCTATGTCTTTCTTCTTTTTGTCTCTCTCTCTCTCCATTTGCATATCTTCTTAATATATGACATATATGTGACCTTTCTAAAATAGTATAAAGCGATTATTTCATACTGTATTGTACATTGCTCCACCATTCTTTCTTCAGAGTGTAACTGGATGTTTTTTTTACCATGTTTTTCTACTATAAAAATAACAGGTTTCCAATAAAAACCTTATTATTCTAGAAATTATACAGTAATAACAATAAGTAACATAATTCTCAAAGAAAAGAATGCACAGTACAGCAAAAGTATTCAGATCCTCCTACAGTAATCAGTCATAAACATAAAAAATAAAGATAGCTCCTATTTAAATGCTCTTAGAGTGTCTTCCCCTCTGGCTCCCAATACATTGACCAGAAGACAGAGTGGGAGACACACTAAGTTTGGTTTTACACATTGATGATCTGTGTTGGGAAAGGACACATTATTGTTTATTATAATTTGTATGTTTATTGTATTGTATAGGTTGTTGGAGTTATGATGATAGCATATACAGTATGTCAGTGTTATTTACTGTAATGCAATGTTTACTTAAGAATGTGAATTACGTTATTTTCACAATAGTGCAAGTGTAAATAGTTCCAGCAGGCTGTTCTGGTAGAGGAACATCCTGCCGGAGTTCATTGCATTTGGCTCAGCCAGAAACTGCTGAAGTGCTGTCAGGCTCAATTGACTTCAATGGGACTCAGCGTTGATCTGGCCTGTTTCCAGCTTTAGTGTCGAGATTTGGCCAGACAAATTCCACTGCAAGCAGTGGTTTTTGTCTGCCCGAATCCCCCCTGTAGTATCCAGCTATGCCAGATACGATGATCTCCAGCAGGATGTCCTTCTACTGGAACAGCCTGCTGGAACTGTATAGTGCTAGTATGAAACTAACCTTACAAAACACTTTTTTACCTGTACCTTATGCTTGGAAAGAATACAATTGTGATTTTTTTTTTCCTAGGCAGAGAAAATACTCTTATGTACAATACTCCTATTCTGACTTCCATGCAGTAGGTCATGGGGTTGTGTCCTAGCAAGAATGAGGTACTGTACAATAAAAGTCTAAGAATTTATTAAATATGTCTAGTTATTAAATGCTTTGAGGGCCCATCCCCAAATGTCCAATATTGGTAGGAAATATACACAAGACATAAGAACATACTGTAATAGTGTCCAGTGTAAGATAAACTATACATGACTCAGATAATAATAAAAAAAAATGCAGAACATGGAACAGCTTTATGCCTAATCCTGCTTGGTGCTGGCCCTGAGTGGGAGCACGCCTGCTTGGACCCCCACTGATCACTAAAGTGAGAGTCCCAAACATGGAGAAACAGTTTAGCATGCATATTGAATAAGAAGCTTCGGAAGCAGTTCACATGTAGAGCTGCTGCACCAGAGGATTGTCCAACACAAAATGAATAACATACTGGTATGCTCTGCTAATTAAACACTCCAAATCATATATCGTTATTCTTCACTCGATCGTTCACTTGTTGCTTGCTTGTATTCAAAACAACTCCCATTGGCCAGGTCAGACTGTTCCTCCTAGATAAGAAAAAACAAGACTACAGCCCGCAAGGTGAAATAATGCAGCAGTGGATGAAATGCTCACACTTTATTATACTCACAGAGGAGACTGGTAAGCTGGCATGTAAAATATCAAAAAACCGCCCAACTCAAATTTCACATGTAGCTTCTTCCAGGGCTATACTACATGTGAAACTCAAGTTAAGCAAGTGTGCTGTGGCTGCATTTGAAAGCTATGGGACTGATGGGGATACAATAGCTTAGTACTGCACTTGTCTACCTCTATTAATTCCTTTGACTTTGAATAAACAGCAGAACACATGACTCTAATAATTCTGTGGATAGGTGATTATGGAACAACACCTTTAAGTTCATGTTTACATTTACAATAAAAGTTAATAACGGAATTATATTTGGAATGCTACTGTATTGACATACAGTTTTTAATAAAAAACAAACATTGTTTCATCAGGGAAAAGCTTGTAAATACACAAAGATAGCAATTCATTACTTACATAAATATTGTACAGTAGATCTGACCTAATAAATTCCCCCATGAGACCTTAAATAGCAAACATTAAAAACAACATTTGCAAGTTCCCTTTTAATTCATTTCACTGTATAAGATTTTGTCTAAACTTTAATTTTACTGGAGATATATATATATATATATATGTATATATATATATATTGTTATGTAGAACCTAAAATCTTTTCACATGCTGTAAGCAAGTATATATAGGGTCATGGCTTTCGATAAAGTCATGTAGAGGGCAAAGTTAAGTTCAGTGGACAGACAAAAACAAACTCACACACATTTATCATCAACAACATTCATTAATTCTGACCCTTGAACATTAGGAATCAATAGCTTACCACCTTTTTCAGCACCATCCAATTCCTTGTCTTTGATATGTTATGACAGGTGTCTTAAATTGGAATTACATTTGTTCAAAAAATGTTTGTTCCCTAACACCAACATTCCCAACATGGCTTTTAAAGTCTTCAAAATACAAAGCCTAGATTTCAGACATATTGTGTAACTTCCATTGAACTGCTTTATTTATGAGTGATGTCCAATCACTGAAGGATTTATAGATTATGTGTGAAAAAGCTACCTTACTGTTTGTTTTTTAGCATTGTGCATAATTAAAGAATTCTGTGAAGTCTATCATAAAATTGCCATGGATAGTGTAATACAGTAAGTCATAATGAAATTAAATTAACATGTTAACAATAAAAGTAAACAATAAAAGTGAAAGATGTAATACCTTGCCATCAATAACAGATTTCTTCAAACAAACATAAAAACACAAAGATACTTATTGATAGATCATTAGTATGTAATAATGCACCCCCACCAATCAGAAGAAGCCGCAGTGCTCCGGTGAGCTTACCAAACACAGCTCTGTCCATTTGATAGCAGCTGTGCTTGTTATTACAGCTCAGTGCCATTCACTTGAAAGGGACTCAGCTGCACTTAGGCCATGTTACCGGAGAATGTGACATCACTGACCTAGGAAGAGGCCGCAGCACCCATCAATCACATACTAATCACATGCATAACCTTTTTCAGGATTAATGTAGGTCATTAGTAGAAAACACTCAGAAAGGGGTTCTCCAGGCACTCAACTCTGTAATATGGCATATATATATATATATATATATATATACACTGCTCAAAAAAATAAAGGGAACACTTAAACAACACAATGTAACTCCAAGTCAATCACACTTCTGTGAAATCAAACGGTCCACTTAGGAAGCAACACTGAGTGACAATCAATTTCACATGCTGTTGTGCAAATGGGATAGACAACAGGGGGAAATTATAGGCAATTAGCAAGACACCCCCAATAAAGGAGTGGTTCTACAGGTGGTGACTACAGATCACTTCTCAGTTCCTATGCTTCCTGGCTGATGTTTTGGTCACTTTTGAATGCTGGCAGTGCTTTCACTCTAGTGGTAGCATGAGACGGAGTCTACAACCCACACAAGTGGCTCAGGTAGTGCAGCTTATCCAAGATGGCACATCAATGCGAGCTGTGGCAAGAAGGTTTGCTGTGTCTGTCAGCGTAGTGTCCAGAGCATGGAGGCGCTACCAGGAGACAGGCCAGTACATAAGGAGACGTGGAGGAGGCCGTAGGAGGGCAACAACCCAGCAGCAGGACCGCTACCTCCGCCTTTGTGCAAGGAGGAACAGGAGGAGCACTGCCAGAGCCCTGCAAAATGACCTCCAGCAGGCCACAAATGTTCATGTGTCTGCTCAAACGGTGAAAAACAGACTCCATGAGGGTGATATGAGGGCCTGACGTTCACAGGTGGGGGTTGTGCTTACAGCCCAACACCGTGCAGGACGTTTGGCATTTGCCAGAAAACACCAAGATTGGCAAATTCGCCACTGGTGCCCTGTGCTCTTCACAGATGAAAGAAGGTTCACACTGAGCACATGTGACAGACGTGACAGAGTCTTGAGACGCCGTGGAGAACGTTCTGCTGCCTGCAACATCCTCCAGCATGACCGGTTTGGCATTGGGTCAGTAATGGTGTGGGGTGGCATTTCTTTGGAGGGCCGCACAGCCCTCCATGTGCTCGCCATAGGTAGCCTGACTGCCATTAGGTACCGAGATGAGATCCTCAGACCCCTTGTGAGACCATATGCTGGTGCGGTTGGCCCTGGGTTCCTCCTAATGCAAGACAATGCTGGACCTCATGTGGCTGTAGTGTGTCAGCAGTTCCTGCAAGATGAAGACATTGATGCTATGGACTGGCCCGCCCGTTCCCCAGACCTGAATCCAATTGAGCACATCTGGGACATCATGTCTCGCTCTATCCACCAACGTCACGTTGCACCACAGACTGTCCAGGAGATCGCAGATGGCTTTAGTCCAGGTCTGGGAGGAGATCCCTCAGGAGACCTTCCGCTACCTCATCAGGAGCATGCACAGGCGTTGTAGGGAGGTCATACAGGCACGTGGAGGCCACACACACTACTGAGCCTCATTTTGACTTGTTTTAAGGACATTACATCAAAGTTGGATCAGCCTGTAGTGTGTTTTTCCACTTTCATTTTGAGTGTGACACCAAATCCAGACCTCCACAGGTTGAAAAATTTGATTTCCATTCTTAATTTTTGTGTGATTTTGTTGTCAGCACATTCAACTATGTAAAGAACAAAGTATTTCAGAAGAATATTTAATTAATTCAGATCTAGGATGTGTTATTTTTGTGCTCCCTTTATTTTTTTGAGCAGTGTATAAATTTATATATATAGCCGAGCTAAACATCTTGGAGAACTAACTAGCTGCCTAGTGAGAAACAACTGTAAAAGTGCCACAAACCACGGTATGGCATATCTTACAAAATTGTCCCTATTTTTTGGGAGAACAGAATGATCGGTCCAAAATGCCATCCATCTCTGCCACGACATCACCTATCAGGGGAAGCCAGGAGCTTCTGATACACATTAAACTGTTGGCTCAACCCACCAAGAAAAAAAAATGAAAAAAAACTTAAATATATGATTTAAAAATAGTAGACAACTTCTTTACCTCTCTAATTGGGCAACAAGACAACAATCACTATTTATAGGTAATAAAAAGCATTAGAAAAATATTTACAGTATGTAGATATACAGTAGATGTACACCTGGGTGACGCCTGGTATATACTAGTAGAGAAATATTGTAGAAATGAACATTTATATTTGACCTGTGTACAACTGTCCTTGATATCCAGATATTTTGTTTTAGAATAAAGACAAAAGAGGTCATTTATCATTTGAGATAATTAACCTTGTGTGGTTGCACCAAATTAATGAAATGGTGCACAGTTTTCATATATTTGGTGCAAAACACTGTGTTATATGACTTACTCTTACAAAATACAGTGCAGTACACCAGGAGGCTGCCTGGCGTAAGATGTGACTTTTTTTGTTACTTTTCTGCGATATTTCATGTGTCACAGACTGTAAATGAGCCATAATCACGGTCTAATTCTCATTTTTAGCTCTTTAACACTGACCACTGTGAAAAGTGTTGAAAATTTTTATCTGATATCATAAATGACCCCCATACTAACTATACTAATGCCATAAAACAAGAGTTTACATTCCAAAAACATGATTGTTAACCATTGTAAAATAAAGTTGACGGTCTGGCATTTGTGCACATAGGCATCATCTATGTGTGCCGCATTGCAGGCTGACAGTTGCTCAGTGCACTTGAAAGGTATTTTCAGACTTTGTTAATAAAAATTACAAAAAGCTTATGTGTACATTCAGTCTGCACACCTAAGAATTACTGAGTACAATTCATCAGTGCCACATCTACGTCTGTGACTGCTGAAACATTGTCCATTTCCAGTCCAATAGACAAATGTACCTGAATATAATTAGCCATGTTTCTTCATGTCTCGAGCAGTTGATGTCTGTGACATGCAGTACAGTAGAAAGCTTACTAAAACACTGGCTGAAAAGAAATAATGTTGTCATGAATATGTTATTGTATCCACATACCTGATCCTTGAGAATGAACTTAACTATTATAGGTATATTATTAAATATAAATCACTAAAAAGCATACAGAAAGATAAGAGCGCATTGACCTTCTATGAAATGCATCACTAGCAGAACAGTTTGTGTTTCCTATTGTTCAATTTATGACATTGAATGGAACAGTGCTGCATGTGTATGTATGGAGGAAACAAGGGATTTGGAAGAGACAGATAGGGACATTGAACAATATTTTTTAGTGTATCTTTATAAATAATCTGTAGATATTGGATCTTCTAAAGGAACAGCATCCTCTCCTGTAAGTAAGAAAGTGTGATTAGGAACAGATAGAGGCCATGGGCTATACATCATTAATATAATTTGTTATCATTATCTATATATTATTAGAATCTTTATTGATACATTGTGTTTTGAAGAACAGTAAAGACTAATGTGTACTGGCATCATGTTTTCCTTTCATATGGAGCCATGACAGCTGTGAAAGATGATTTTCAAATAGATCTCAACAAGGAATCCTTATTAGATTCCACTGACTTTTGATAGGATCTGTCGGTTTTCCACCTGTGTTTAATTTTTCTTTTAAAGAGGACTTGTCACCAAAAAATGCAATCTGACAGCACCACGTTGTAGAACAGGAAGAGCTGAGCAGATTGATATATATACTGTATTTTTGTGGGAAAAGATTCAGTAAAACCTGTAATTTATACATTTATATCTCTGCTTTTCTCTACCTTCTGTCAGCAGCATCAGTACAGGAGGGAGGTGTTATCTGTGATTGTGTATAAGTGCACATAGAGAGACAGCTGTCATTCACTGATAACATCTCCTCCCTGTACCAATAGCACTTCACAGGGCTGCAGATGTAAATGTAGAAATTACAAGTTTTACTGAATCTTTTCCCACAATATACAGTACAGACCAAAAGTTTGGACACACCTTCTCATTCAAAGAGTTTTCTTTATTTTCATGACTATGAAAATTGTAGATTCACACTGAAGGCATCAAAACTATGAATTAACACATGTGGAATTATATACATAACAAACAAGTGTGAAACAACTGAAAATATGTCATATTCTAGGTTCTTCAAAGTAGCCACTTTTTGCTTTGATTACTGCTTTGCACACTCTTGGCATTCTCTTGATGAGCTTCAAGAGGTAGTCCCCTGAAATGGTTTTCACTTCACAGGTGTGCCCTGTCAGGTTTAATAAGTGGGATTTCTTGCCTTATAAATGGGGTTGGGACCATCAGTTGCGTTGAGGAGAAGTCAGGTGGATACACAGCTGATAGTCCTACTGAAAAGACTGTTAGTATTGGTATTATGGCAAGAAAAAAGCAGCTAAGTAAAGAAAAACGAGTGACCATCATTACTTTAAGAAATGAAGGTCAGTCAGTCATCCGAAAAATTGGGAAAACTTTGAAAGTAAGGGCAATTTGACCATGAAGGAGAGTGATGGGGTGCTGCGCCAGATGACCTGGCCTCCACAGTCACCGGACCTGAACCCAATCGAGATGGTTTGGGGTGAGCTGGACCGCAGAGTGAAGGCAAAAGGGCCAACAAGTGCTAAGCATCTCTGGGAACTCCTTCAAGACTGTTGGAAGACCATTTCAGGGGACTACCTCTTGAAGCTCATCAAGAGAATGCCAAGAGTGTACAAAGCAGTAATCAAAGCAAAAGGTGGCTACTTTGAAGAACCTAGAATATGACATATTTTCAGTTGTTTCACACTTGTTTGTTATGTATATAATTCCACATGTGTTAATTCATAGTTTTGATGCCTTCCTAGTCATGAAAATAAAGAAAACTCTTTGAATGAGAAGGTGTGTCCAAACTTTTGGTCTGTACTGTATATCAATATTTCTCCTGTTCTGTAACATGCTGCTTTCAGATTACATTGCATTTTTTGGGTGACAGGTCCTCTTTAAAAAAAGAATCACACTAAAGATATCTATTTTAACCGAAGGTTTCAAGCACACGACCGTTTCCATTTTTAGGGGTCCACAAATAGCGGATCCACAAAACATTGATATCGGCCATGTGTGTTCCGCATTTTGTGGAAAAGAACATCCTGCCCACTATAGAACTGTCCTATCCTTGTCCGTAAACAGCTGCAGAACAGACATATGTGTGTGCTGTCTACATCTTCGGCCCCACTGAAGTGAATGGGTCCGCATCCGACCTGCAACCTGGTTCAGATGCGGACCAAAAATAAGATTGTGTGCATAAGCCCTAACAAATACTGGAAACCTAGCTAGAAAAAAAACTGCTAATGTGAATAGATCCTAACGTTTTTACAATTCCACAGAGTGCTGACTTTTGGAGTGATTAAAAGTCCTACAGTAAAGTACCCAGGAGAAACCCAACAACACAAAAATAGCATACACAGGAATATTGCTAATATTTACTAATCCTCTGTAATTTGTAAGATAAACAAAAAGATTCCAATTCCTCAGTGGTTGATACTTTTTTATGTCTAACTCAAAAGATGATAACAAAATTGCAAGCATTCAATGCTACTTGGCAGTGGCGTAGGTAAAGGCTCATGTGCCCTAGTGCAAGAGTTTAGCTTGGGCCCCCCTTTCCTCTGTGCTTTGTGGCTAGGGGCAGGGTAGCACATAGACTTCCTGCTACCTGAAGCAAAAATTGAAACCTACCCCCCATTGTTAAGACGGAAGGACGGATCCGTTCTTCTGCCCATAGACTTGTATTATGATGGAAGCCTTTAAAAGGCATTCCGTTTGCTCTCCGTCCTAATAGAAATCTGTTGATAGGACTTTGTTTTCCGTCTTGCATAACGGGACCAAGACTGATCCGTTTTTAATTCCCATAGACTTCGGACGAAAAGCAAACAGAATGCCTTTTAAAGGCTTCCGTTTTGCATTCCGTCATAATACAAGTCTATAGGCAGAAGAACGAATCCGTCCTTCCGTCCTTTGGTTTTCGTTGTTTTCCATTATAACCATGTTATAACAGAAAGCCATAACGGAATCCCTAACGCTAGTGTGAACCCACCCTAACACATTAATATTTTAAAGAACAACATTCAATGATTTTCAATCTAAGAGAAAAATGTAAATTTTTATGACTAATTAATAAAATATGTTTATTTAAATATACATATTTAATAATTCAAATCTAATTTGGAATCCAAAGTATAGAGGTAGCAAAAATAAATCATGTGAATTAGTAAAATGCAGTATGAGATATAAACAACTAACTGCACTCTAGTTTCACTACAATTCTATATTTAATGTTCGTAAAACCAAAACTTAGGAGGCAGGAAGATACTTTAACGACTGCCACTCAAACAGTCCTCCTATTTCGTACAGTGCAGTTGCTAAACCAAGAAGTTTGACAGCAGCACTGTTTGGGTGGCATTGGTTGAAATCCTCTGCAGTGGGTTGTGTGCTTCATTCACCTGAAATGAAGATGATGTCAACACGGGTTAATGTCATCCTTCACTTCACATGTTCAAAAGAAAAATCATTATTTAACATGACAATGAATAAAGTTACTTTAACATGAAGTATATTAATGCTTTTCCAGTGAAAATCTGTACCAGTTTCATGTGTCACACACATACCTTCCCAAAACGAGAGTTAAATCCAAGATGGCGGCATTCAAAATAGCTATCATGTGGATAACATGACCTAAAAGGTTTCCCCCTTCTCCCACAGCTTGGGTCTAAATTAGATTACTTTCTGTCAAACTTTATTTTTAATGGGTTCTTTTACTTTTGAGACATACTGTATATACTGTAATTAGGGAATAATTATGACGTCAAATGTAAATGGTCCTTACTGCTTTACTGCATTTATATTGATATTGCTAACCATTTCTTATGTGTAAAAAAAGAAAATAGTCCACTAAGCAGACCATGCACAGTGGTGCCAAATTAACAGGAAGCTAATTAACCTAAGCATGTGGAGTGCTGGCTGAAAGCTACATGAAACAACATGCAACCTTTGAGCCAAATGATCTATGATTAGACTCTATGACCCCTAGTATTGCAAAGAAGCACAGTTTACCACTGACCAGTAGTTCCATACTGGTTCCTATTTATGACTACTAAATGACAAATTTTACTGAAAATACAATGGAATATAGCAAAACATAAATAAAAAGTAATCAAATATTGTAATTATTCCGGTAAAGTAGCACTTTACATTTTATTTTGAACTTCCCATTAAACTGTTGAGCCATATTTTATTACATTTTATATATTTATGCTTCCTTTACACTTCATACTGTATATTCATTTTGCTGTCAGTTAAAATTAGATGTGAATCATTTTAACCTCTGTAAGAATTTTTAGAGTCTGATGTGATATACTGCATTTTTAGCCAGCTGTATGCCTGGAAGCAATTGGCCAGTAAATTTTTATATTACTTTTATGTTAGGTACACATTTCATATGCATATGTTTTTGATAATTATTCACAGTTCAGAACACATTTAATTAATTAACATCTCTATTCCTCAAATTATTTATGGAACAGAATGTACATAAAAGCTTAGGATCTTAGTTTATTTTGAACAATAAATGTAGAAGCATCTGTATATTATAATTTATTACTGTATTCTGTATATTATTTTTATTTGCTATGTTATTTATTTGGGTTATATATATATATCTATTCTGTCTATATCTATTATTTTTTTTTTAGTTCTCTATATTAACCCTTTCACCCCCAGCGCTCCCTGCCTTCCCAGAACAATAACTTTTTCATTTGTTGGTCCACATAGTCATTAGAGATGTCCCGAACTATTCGCCGGCGAACAGTTCCCAGCGAACATAGCTTGTTCGCGTTCGCCGCGGCGGGCGAACATATGCGATGTTCGGTCCGCCCCCTATACATTATCATTGAGCAAACTTTGACCCTGTACCTCACAGTCAGCAGACACATTCCAGCCAATCAGCATACCCTCCCTCCCAGACCCTCCCACCTCCAATCAAAAAGCAAGGACAGCATCCATCTTAGATTCATTCTGAAGCTGCAGTGTCACAAATTTGACTAAGTTGTAATCGCAACGCGATTAATACAGGTTATATTAATCACATTGCGAATTCAACTTAGAGCTGGGTTCCTAATGGTTGTATTGCTAGGATATAACGAAGATTGAGAATATAGTGCTATATTCGTTATATTCGTTAATTCTAGCAATACAACCATTAGGAACTCAGATCTAAGTTGTAATCGCAATGCGTTCACACGGGCGAGATTTCCATTTGGGTGCAATGCTTGAGGTGAATGCATTGCACCCGCACTGAATCCGGACCCATTCACTTCTATGGGGCTGTGCACATGAGCGTATAGTTTTTCTTGCGTTTTGATAGTGATAAAAAAATAAAAAAAATTGGGAAAAATTATAATTACTTACCGGTAATCTGATTTTCTGAAGTTCATGACAGCACCAGGAGAGGATCCGCCTCCCAGGACAATAAACCCACAGGTATAAATGAAAAGGAGCCTCTCCCTCATTCAGTAGTTTCCAGAGACAAGACACCACCTTCGATCCATTCATTCTGTTTAGGCCAACCCAACCTTCTTTTCTTCCTCGGTTAGCGTTAAAATTTTCTTACCTTTTTTTTTCTTTTTCTTTAATGCACTCCTTCTGAAAATAGAAACTCAGACCCATCACCAATACTTTAGGAAACAGGAAAAGGAAGGCATTAGGGGGGGATTAGAAGGGTGCTGTCATGGACTTCGGAAAATCTAATTACCAGTAAATAATTATCATTTATCTCTACGTCCTATGACAGCACCAGGAGATATCCCGGAGAGTGAAAAATTAGGGGGGACCACAGCCTGAAGGACCTTACGGCCGAAAGAAAGATCAGACACCACTGAGAGATTCAATCTATAGTGCCTGTAGAGCGTTGAAGCAGAAGACCTGCTGCTTTGCATATGTCCTGCATGGAGGCTTCAGATTTTTCTGCCCATGAGGTTGAAACTGCTATGGTAGAATGGGCCGACCATCCGGAAGGAACAGGTTTCTGCATAGAAAGATAATCTAAAGAAATAGCCTGTTTAATCCATCTAGCTAAAGTTCCCTTACTAGCCGATTTCCCTTTGTTCTGACCGGAATACAAAACAAATAAAGAAGACGATTTTATCCAGTCTTTAGTAACCAGTGAAACTCTGCCTCCCTCTGATTTTTAGACTATGCACAGAAAGAAGGGAGAATCACCTCCTGGGCTTTATGGAAGTCCGATACTACTTTTGGGAGAAACGCTAGATCGGGTCTAAGACAAATTCTATCTTCCTGAATGACAGTGTATGGAGGACTTATGGAGAGGGCTTGAAGCTTGACTATCCTTCTAGCCGAGGTAATGACCACTGGAAAGACACATTTAAAAGTCAGCATTTTGATCAGCAAGGTGTTTATAGGCGCAAAAGGGTGTTTAACCATTGTCTGTGATACTAGACTAAGATCCCAAGGGGGTGTCCTAAGCATCCTAGAAGTGAGACTCCTGGATACTGACTTACAGAACCTAATAATCCAAGGATGAAAAACTAATCTGTAGTCAAAGAAAACACTAAGGGCTGCCACTTGTACTTTTAACTTACTTAATGCTATACCCTTTTCTACACCTCTTTGGAGAAAATCTAGAACCTTAGTGAGCTGAAGCTGACAGGAAGTAGAGGGAGAAACACCCAAGAACTTAAAAAAAGCCCACCAAGTTATAGCATAAATTTTGGTGGTTACTGGTTTTCTACTTAGCAACATGGTAGAAACAACAGACTCGGATAACCCTTTGTCTAACAACAAGCGCCGCTCAAAAGCCACGCCGTCAAATGGAGTCCCTTAACTGGGGGATGAACAATTTGGTCTTGCATAAGAAGATCCGGGATCTCCGGCAGGACCCAGGGATCAGCTATAGACATGATCCTTAGCCAGGAAAACCATGCTCGCCAGGTCCAGAAAGGGGATATGAGTATTATCTTTGCCTTGTCCTCTCTGACCTTCTTCAAAACCCTGGGGATAATCTGAAGAGGGGAAATGCATATAACAGACCCTGGCTCCACGGCTGAAGCAAGGCGCCCACTGCGCTCAAAAGGTCTGTTGGTGACAGGGAGAAAAACTTCTCCACCTTCCTGTTTGCTCTGGTGGCAAACAAATCTATTTGTGGTAATCCCCAGAGTCTGATATCGTGGAAAAAATGGATTGATTGAAAGACCATTTCCTCTGATCCAGAGACGGGCGACTCAAATAATCCGCCATCCAATTGTCCACCCCTCTGTTGTGAAGGGCCGACAAGTACAACGCTCTCCCCCTGCTAGGGAAATGTCAGTCTTTGATTAGAGGAAATACTCCCTGTAGGGACTGAAGGAAGGCCATGAGCACTTTCAGATTTGAGGAATTGTCCAAAATCGGGCAATCCCATAATTCCTGGAGTAAGGTTTCCCCCACATGCACCCCCCATCCCCGCGGACTGGCATCTATGGTTATCACGAGGGGGTTTACAATTCTCCAAGGAACGCCCTCAATCTAGTCCAGAGAAAGCCACCAATCTAGGGCCTGACATGTCTGAGCTGAGACTAAAACATTCTTCTCTAGGTCTCTTGCCTTGCCTGACCAAGCCCCTAAGATCTCCCATTTAAGAGCTCTGCAATGTACCTGGGCCAATAGCACAGCCGGGATACAGGCAGTCAGGGTTCCCAACATTGACATCCCTTTCCTTATAGAAACTCAAGGGTTGTTGAGTTCAGCATTATCCCCAGGAATCATTGCTTCCTCTCTGGAACTAGCCTCGACTTCTCCTTGTTTAGGATCCAACCGAGGGTCGACATGATCTGCGTCACCTGCTGAACATGATATAAACATTTTTGACTTGATGGGGCTACAATCAGGAAGTTGTCCATATATGGTACGAACAGGATGTCCTTCTCTCTTATATGGGCTGCCATCTCTGAGACCAGTTTCGTAAATATTCTCGGGGCCATTGAAATCCCAAAGGGTAATACCTGGAATTGAAAATGTCTCAATCTCCCCCGAAATCTCAGAGCCACTCGGAAGTATTTCTGGTGTTCCGGAAAAATTGGAAGATGGTAAAAGGCATCTTTGATGTCCAATACAGCCATAAAGAAGTCCTTGTAGAGTAGCTCAACTACTGATTTTATTGTCTCCATCTTGAACCGTCTGTATTGTAGATCTGCTTAGAGACTTTAGATTTATAATCGTTCTGTAGTCTCCACTTGGTTTTTTGACTAAAAAGAGAGTGGAATAGTATCCCGTGCCTTCTTCTCTTTCTGGACATGGAATAAGCACTTTCTTCTGAAGAAGACGTAAAACCTCTTTCTCTAAGGAGGCCTGAACTGAGCATCCTACTTGGGTTACTCTGAACTTTTCTGAAGGGGAACACTTTAAATATATCCTGAATCCCTCTTTTAACAATCGAAGGATCCAGGCGCTGTTTATTTTTGTCCATGCTGGGAGGAAATTTTTTAATCTTCCTCCCACCCTGGCGTTATTGTGGATTATCTTTTATGGCAGGATCTGAGGGCTGATTCCTGAACAAAAAACCCCTAGCTCTGGATCTGGAAAATTTCCACTTATCGTTCTTTTTTCCCTATCCTTAAACTGCCTGCCCCTTTGAAAGGAAAAATTCTGTCTATGAAAGGAAGGAGGAAAGAAAGATGGAAAACCCTTTTTTCTATCTCCCTCTTTCTCTAGAATGTCATCTAAAGTTGAGCCAAAAAGGTATTTACCCTCACACAGGATGCTACAAAGGCGACTTTAAGAAGCCACATCACCCGACCAGTTTTTCAGCCATAATGCTCGACGAGCAGAATTAGCCATAGATGAGGCCCTAGCAGAAAGTCTAACTGCATTAGCCGATGCATCAGCCAAAAAATCTGCTGCTTTAGAGATGGCTGGAAGGGATTCAAATTATTTATCTCTGGGGTTTTTATCCCTTACCTGAGCCTCCAGTTGTTTAATCCACAAAATTTGTGCTCTCGCCGTACAAGTAGAAGCGATTTTAGGCTTAAATTACGCCCCAATGGACTCCCAAGTTCTTCTTAAAAAACAATCTGCCTTCCTATCCATCGCCTCCTTCAGTTGTACGAGATCATCAAAAGGCAGTGATGATCTCCGAGAGACTTTGGCTATGGGGACATCGATTTTAGGGGCTTTATCCCATAAAGAAGAATTACCTTCATCAAAGGGATATTTTCTCTTAACCGACCCTGGGATGAAACGGCGTTTATCCAGAAGTTTCCATCCCTTTTTAATCATGGCCTCGATATTTTTAAGGATAAAAAATGCTCTTTTCTATTTTGTTTGTAGCTCCTCAAACTGGACAGATTGGACTTCTTTAGCATCTTCAAAATTCATGGTTGCTCTAACAAGCTGATTTACATCCTGAATAGGAAAAAATGGTCTACCACCACCTTCGTCATCCGAGGATGATAAAGCTGTATCTACTTCCCCGCTTTCTAGGAATTCTTCAGAACTGGGAACATCAGAATCTCTCAAAGCTAAAGCGGCCTTTTCTATAGAACTTCTCTGTCTATGGTGACGGTGTTCTTTTTTAGATAGCAAGGTACTATTGATCTCTACCCTAATCATTTTCTTCATGCATCTAACCATAACCAGGGATTCTTCAGCAATGGTATTTTCAATGCATGCTCTACATAACGGTTTAGTATAGGCGGGATCTAGTTTTGTTTTACATAGGCCATAGCCTTTTAGCCGCCGCTTTTTTAGTTTATCCTAGAAAAAAACACATAAGGCCGGGATAAACTAACAATGCAAAAAGTCCATTACATTGAAAATAGACCCATACCCTTATTCATACCACAGGTGAAGGGGTAACTGGGTCTCTTGGGGTTTCACCAGAGCTCTCCATGCTGGGATACCTCTTGCGGCCTAGGATCTGGAAGAACCCCCAAAGATTCTAAGGTAGGCTTGAACTGGGCTGAAGACATTTCTGAATCAAGCATGGGACACCAGGATCACACCATTAGCACCCCCTCTTATATACCGAACCCCTCTTACTTGTCTGTCAGCTGGGAGGCCAGACGCCAAACGCGACGAGGTGAAGCAGGGATCGCTCTACCGCATCTCCGTGCCTACTGCTCCTCCGGTGAGTACCGCTGCATCCTCTACTTGCATCCCAGCTCGCCATCTGGGCCTTGTATTTAAACACATTTTCTGCCCGCCGGCGCTTTTCATCGCATCTTGCTGCCCCCACCATCAGAGGCAGTGTGCCATCTTCAAGGTGTGTGTAGCGGGAACTCTCCCGGCGCACACCTCTGCCCAGCCAGCCTTAAATCCAGAAAGAAACTACTCCCCATGTAGCTTCACAAAAAAAAAAAAAAAACTGAAGGCTGTCCTTCCAGGACAGGAAACCACTGAATGAGGGAGAGGCTCCTTTTAATTTATACCTGTGGGTTTGCTGTCCTGGGAGGCGGATCCTTTCTCCTGGTGCTGTGATAGGACGTAGGGATAAAATCAGTTTTATTTTTGTAGCAATATTTTAACCCCTATAACTTTTTTGTAATTATGTGAACAGAGCTGTATGTATGTATATCATTTTTTGCGGGGCGACCTGAACTTTTCATTGATACCAATCTGGGGTGTGTATGACTTTTTTATCACTTTTTATTAAACGGCCAAAAACGGCGAATCAGAAATTTGGATGCTTTTTCCGTTTTGCTGTTTGCCGTATGGGGAATATATTTTTATAATTTTATACTATCACGACACCCATGATGTGTTTTATTTTTGGAAAACGGGGGGGATGATTTGAATTTTTATGGGTTTTTTTTACACTTTTTTTTTTACACTTTTTTATAGTTCCCATAGGGAACTATAACAATCAATCATCTGATTGCTATTATCATAGACTCCAATGCACTTGCATTGGAATCTATGATAATTTTAGTACTTTCCTATGGAGTCCTATTACAGGCAAGGGCTCCATAGAAAATACTATGCAGCAGCCTCCTGTCATTCACAAAGACAGGGGCTGCTGCACACACGCTCCGGCTCCTCCGATCGCCACACGGGGAGCCGGAGCACAACCGAAAGTGAAAGCTTTCTGTTTTCAGCACACTCAGATGCCATGGTCAGGATTGTATATACCTATAATATACCTTCTAACATATAAAGTATATTATAGTGCATTTGTATTGTGCAGCAGTTATGTGCAGTTCTGCTAAGATTCTGCAGCTAGATAGAGGGACAAACGCTATTTGAAGTAACAAATTGCAAGTGGTGTGATATACCTGTTGCCCCCCCCCCCCAAAAAAAAAAAAAAACTGATTGAGGGTGTGATATACCTATAATATACCTTCTAACATAGAAAGTATATTATAGTGCATTTGTATTGTGCAGCAGTTGTCGGTTCTGCTGAGATATCGCAGCTAGATAGAGGGACAAACAGTATTGGAATAACTAATTGCAACTGGTGTGATACACCTGCTGCCCCCACAAAAAAAACTGATTGAGGGGTGTGATATACCTATAATATACCTTCTAACATAGAAAGTATATTATAGTGCATTTGTATTGTGCAGCAGTTGTGTGCAGTTCTCCTGAGATACCACAGCTAGATAGAGGGACAAACACTATTGGAATATCTAATTGCAACTGGTGTGATATACTTGTTGCTCCCAAAAGAAATGGATTAAGGGGTGCAATATCCCTGCTTCCACAAAATACTGATTAAGGGGTTTGATATACCTGCTTTCACAAAATACTGATTGAGGGGTGTGATACACCTGTTTCAGCAAAATACTGATAGAGGGAATAGATATACCGTCTTCCACCAAATATTGATTAAGGCCTGTGATACACTGGCTTCCACCAAATATTGATTATGGGGTTTGATTTACCAGCTTCCAGCAAATACTCATTGAGTGGTTCTATATGCCTGTTTCCACAAAATACTAATAGAGGGGATTGATATACCGGTTTTCACCAAATATTGATGTAGGCCTGCGATACACCAGCTTCCACCAAATATTGATTAACGGGTTTAATATACTAGCTTCCAGCAAATACTCATTAAGGGGTTCTATATACCTGTTTCCACAAAATACTGATAGAGGGGATTGATATACTGGCTTCCGCCTCTTTTTCTCCTCTCTCCTCCCATTTGACCTACACTCCAACTTCCACCATGCCGTCGTCGCATTCATCTGGCAAAAGGCAGGCTTCCGTGGTCCAAATGTTCGAATGTAAAAAGTTGAAGAAGCCGTATAACCCTCTTGCCCAACGGCTGACCACTGGTTTGTCGAAACTGCTTGCTCGCCATCTACTGCCATATAAACTGGTGGACTCAGAGGCCTTTAGAAAAATTTGTGGCCATTGGCACACTGCAATGGAAGGAAATATTTCTCACAGAAGGGCATCCTAAAGCTATATGGCCACGTTTAGCGTCAAGTGAATGTATCTGTGGCACGCAGTGTAAGTGCCAAGATACATCTGATCACAGACACGTGATCTAGCAAACATGGGCAGAGAAGGTACATAACTTTTACGGGCCACTGAGTGAACCTTCTGACGACTGTCAAGCATACAACCCATGGCACCCATGTGGATTTGGTGTTACCGCCAAGGCTTGCATGCAGACCTGCCTCTTCTTATCCTCCTCCTACTCCATCCTCCGTCTCCTCATTGACTGACTCCTCCTTTTCCACTGCTAGCGCCTCTTCCGCTGCACCCCCCATAGTCCCCAGAACCTATTCGATGTACCAGGTGAGACGTTGCCATGCTGTGCTGTGGCTGTTGTGCTTGGAAGCCAAGAGCCACACCGGTCTTGCACTGCGTTCAGCTCTGCGGTTACAAGCAGATAAGTGGCTAACCCCACTTAATTTGACAGTTGGTAAAGTGGTGTGAGACAAAGGTGCCAATCTGCTGAGGGCGCTGAAACAGGGCAAAATGACACACATGACGTGCATGGCACACGTCCTGAACTTAGTCGTGCTGTGATTTGTTGCCAAATACCTCAGGGTACAGGACGTCTTGTGGCCGGCCAGAAAAATCTCTGCCCATTTTAGAAGATCTTACACGGCCATGGCTCGCCTTGCTGTTCAGCGGCGAAACCATTTGTCTGTCAGACATCTGATTTGTGACAGCCCGACTCGCTGGGACTCCACCTTGTATATGCATGATAGGCTGTTAACGACTACCTATACGAACTCTGCAGCAGGACAGGTTCTGGGAGCTTGGTTTCTTTTCTTATGCCTTCTTTCTGGAGCGTGCATTACGTTGTATCATTGATCAAGCCGTTGAGAAGCAGGAGCTGGAAGATGATGTAGTCGCAGTGCTGAATGAATTCCCAGGGGGGGCTACTCCATCTGAGACAAGTCAGCAGGAGTCTGAAGAGGAGTCAGAGGAGGATGGTGCCTGGGGGGAGGAGAAGGAGGAGGAGGAACAGGAAAAGCAGGCTTTAAACTTTTCGGGATCCCTGGTGTTGTCCGTGGATGGGGGGAGGAGATCGAGGACAATATTCTCCTGGGCGATAAGCAGGAGCCAGGGCGCTCCACCGCTTCCAGTTTAGGGCAAGAACCAGTACTGGGTGGCAACATACTTAGACCCCCGGTACAAACACAAAATGGCGGACATGTTACCAGCATCACAGAGTCAGAATGCAGCATTTCCAGGCCTTGCTGTGATTGATGCTGCATTGTGCTGTTGCGGTTGCTGACAGAGGAATTTCGACCCACAGAGAAACAGTTGTGGGTACCAATCCTACCGTGCATGCAAGAAGAGGGTGGTTTGAAGATGTGTTGGTCACTTCAGATATGAGATCATTCTTACAGACAACCCGACAGCCGCCCTCCAGATCCACCCTCAGGGAATGCCTAGACCGTCAGGTGTCCGACTAATTCGGGTTAACGGCCGATGTTGATGGTCTGAGAAGTGAGGAACCCCTACTGGGTGTGCAGGCTTGACCTGTGTCCAGAGCTGGCACAATTTGTCATGGAACTCTTGGTTTGTCCCTCATCGAGTGTCCTGTCCGAAAGATGCAGTGCAGCAGGGGAAATCGTGACCGATAAGCGCTCTCGCCTAGTTCACGACAGTGTGGACTACATCACATTTCTAAAAATGAATGAGGCATGGATCTCGGAGGAGTTCAATACTGTGACGACCACATGTAATTGAATATCCTCATGCCAGCCCACACATATCTGCCACCACCCAGAACAAAGAATTGTCTTATGTAAATACTGCGGCATAAAAGACCCTTTCTCTCCTGTGAATGCCTAATGTTTGGGGCCTGTACACCACTGGCCTGCAGTAAAATTGGTATCCAATGAACGTCTAATATACCTCCAGCCACATAATCACTTGATCTGTTCTGTACGGTTAATGCCTAATTGTTGGGGTCTCGGAGTAATTCAACACCTATGACGACCACGTGTTATCGAATTTCACCTATTATCATTTGGGGTTTATTCATAAGGGTGGATTTCGTTAGCCATGTTTTTAATCCAGTTTAATATTTGTAGCTCTTTTAAACATATGTATTTGACATGTATTTGTACTGGCCTACAGTAAAATTGTTATCCAATGACCGTCTAATATACCTCCAGCCACATAATCACTTGATCTTTTCTGTCCGGTGAATGCCTAATGTTTGGGGCCTGTACTCCACTGGCCTACAGTAACATTGATATCCAATGACCATCTAATATACCTCCAGCCACATAATCACTGGATGTTTTTCTGTCTGGTGAATGCCTAATGTTTGGGGCCTGTACTCCACTGGCCTGCAGTAAAATTGATATCCAATGACCGTCTAATATACCTCCAGTCACATAATCACTTGAACTTTTCTGTACGGTGAATGCCTAATGTTTGGGGCCTGTACTCCACTGGCCTGCAGTAAAATTGATATCCAATGACCGTCTAATATACCTCCAGTCACATAATCACTTGAACTTTTCTGTACGGTGAATGCCTAATGTTTGGGGCCTGTACTCCACTGGCCTGCAGTAAAAGTGATATCCAATGACAGTCTAATATACGTCCAGCCACATAATCACTTGATCTTTTCTGTATGGTGAATGCCTAATGTTTGGGGCCTGTACTTCAGTGGGCTACAGTAAAATTGTTTTTCAGTGACCGCATGATGTACCTCTAGCCACATAATCACAATTTCTTTTATGTCAGGTGAATGCCAAATTTTTGGGGCCTGTACTCCTGTGGCCTAAAATAAAAGTTTTATAGGCTCCAGCAGGGCACATTTTTGATAATTTCCCTTTAAGACGCATAAAAATGGCCCATGATTAAAATAAATATTTTTTGTGGGAATTTTTGTCATTGATCCCCCTCTAGTATGTCACTTTCTATGTTGTTGGACTATTTGTGAACTTCTAGTAAGTATTTGGTGGCTGCAAATATGACCTGTTTTTTTAGGTTCGCCTGCAATTAAAATGAATGGGGTCTGCCACAAACTTCCGGTTCGCGAATCGTCCCGGCCGATGTTCGTCCATCACTATTCACTATTTGTGTGTTCAGAGAAATGTTTGGGCACTTGTAAATCCTAAGGCAAACTATGCTCTTTATAAGTAGAAATAAAAGGAATCCTGGATCCAGAAAGGGTCTGATTGTCCTCTGTATTGTTTGTTGTCTATCAAGATTGAGTACCTTGGTTTTCTGTGGTTGTAATATTGAATTGGGGTAACCCCTGTTCTGAAATTTGTGAACAATATTATCAAGGGTACTCATAAGGTTTGTGTCATCAGAAACTATTTGTTTCACACATATGAATTGACTGTATGTTAGATGTCGAATCATATTTCTAGGGTGACAACTGTCATATATAAGAAAAGAATTCTTATCAGTAGGTTTGGTAAATAATTCAGTTTGTAATCTGCCATTCAGTATACTTACAGTCGTGTCGAGAAATTTAATATGACTGAAAGAATATACAACAGTAAACTTAACCCCAGGATCGGATATCATTAAGAAAAGTATGGAAAGAAAGTAAGGATTCAAGAGATCCTACCAAATGAGGAAGACGTCATCAATGTAACGCCACCATCTCAAAACGTGGGAGAAATGGTGGGAAACATAGATGACATCATCCTCCAGATGTCTCATATACATATTAGCAAATGTAGGGGCCACTAGACCCCATGGCCACGCCATTCTGCTGAATATAGAAATCCTTTTGGAATAAAAAATAATTGCATCGTAGCACAATATCCAGAAGTGACAGAATAAAATATTGAGCATCATCCCAAAACATAGAAAGGCGTAAAATATTCTGTACAACCTGCAGGCCCCTGTCATGATCAATTGAAGTGTAAAGGCTTGTGACGTCAAAGGAAGCCAAAATTACATTACTCTGACCATACAAGTCTACATTCTGTAGTTTCAGTAAAAAGTCAGAAGTATCACGGATGTAGGACAGTGCATAAGTGGCAAAGAAACATAATATTTTGACTAAAAAGATGGCTATGTGTGAGAAAATATGTGTGAGAAAATAGAACCCGTACAAGAGACAATTGGTCACCCAGGAGGGTCTATCAGAGTTTTATGTTAGGGTTGAGCAAACCCGAACTGTAAAGTTCGGGTTTGTACCGAACTTTAGGATTTTTTGACCCCGGACCCGAATCCGAACATTTCAGTAAAAGTTCGGTGTTCGGCGATTTAATGGCGCTTTTTAAAAGGTTGCAGGGCTTTTAACTAGTGTGCCCTTAGAAGCCATCACAGCCATGCCTACTAATGGCATGGCTGTGATTGGCCAGTGCAGCATGTGACACAGCCTCTATATAAGCTGGAGTCACGTAGCGCCGCACGTCATTCAGCTCTTACTAGTGTAGGAATAGTATGCTACACTAGTATGCTACACATAAATGCTGTTGGTGTGAGGGAGAGAATTGGAAAGAATCTATCTGATATCAGAACTTGTTATTTTTTTTTTTGTGGGCGCATTTTTGTAACCTACCCTGAGCCCAGTGACACAGAAAAATAAGTTTTATCCGTCTGTTAGTTAGGTGGGTGTCGGAGGTCATTTTGTGCAAGTTCAGGGGACATGCATGACATATGTGCCAGGGACAATAATTTAATCCTGTTCTTTTAGTTCAGTGGGCAACATATACCCATTTTTTAAGTGCACCTACACTGCATATGTGTCAGGGGTAGGAAAAATAATATAGGTAAACTTTCTGTGAGTTCAGACATATTCACATTTTTTTCTGTTAAGTACCCCTGTGCTGCATATCTGAGTGTAATCAATTTAGTAAATCCATCTGTTAGATTCTGGGGGTGCAAATTATAATTTTTTTGATAAAAAGTACATTTGCGCCCTGCACTGCATTTGTGATAGTGAAAGAAAATCAGTTAAATCCATCTCTTTCATTTGTGGGTGAAAAAATCATATTTTTTTTGCCAGAAAGTACCTTTGTGGCCTGCGCTGCATTTTTGACAGTCCAATACAACCGTTAAATACTGCTGTTATATTTTTGTTTGAAAAAAACACCCTTTTTGTGCTACATCGTACATTTGCGGCCTACGCTGCATTTCTGACAGTCCAATACAACCGTTAAATACTGCTGTTATATTGTGGTTTGAAAAAAACACCCTTTTTGTGCTACATCGTACATTTGCGGCCTATGCTGCATTTCTGACAGTCCAATAGAACCGTTACATTCTGCTGTTATATTGTGGTTTGAAAAAAAACACCCATTTTGTGCTACATCGTACATTTGCTGCCTGTGCTGAATTTCTGACAGTCCAATACAACCGTTAAATACTGCTCTTATATTTTCTTAGAATAAAACACCCTTTTTGCGCTAGATTGTACATGCCTGTGCTGTATTTCTGACAGCAAAATAAAACCAGTCAATACTGCTGTTACATTATTGGTTGACAAATTCACATTTTTTTTGACCGTGAAGTAATTGTAATAAATTCACCTGTCACAATGTTGTGTGACCTCAAGAAATTTTTTCTCTTTATGACACCGGCACAGCCTTACTCTCAGTGAACTTAATTGTTGACTATTGGCGGTTACATTGTCGCCTGACATAAAACATCTGTTAGTTTGGTTGGTGAATGCAAAGAATGAGGAGAGCATCAAATAAGGGACGTGGCCCTGGTCATGGTGCTGCTCGTGTTGGTGGAGCTCCTGTTGCAGGAAGAGGACGTGGTCGATCTGTGCCAGCTACACGCACAAGTGAAACACCTTCCTCAGGTCCGAGTAGGAGTCAAAACTTTCAGCGTTATTGGTAGGCCCGAATGCCGATCTACGGATGGTTAGGCCAGAACAAGTACAGGCGATAGTAGATTGGGTGTCTGACAGTGCCTACAGTTCCTTTACATTGTCTCCCACCCAGGCCCTTGCTGAAAGATCAGAGTTGCACCTGCAGCCCATGGCCATCAGTCTTTCACCTCACCCCCTTGCAAATCAGCCAAGCAGTCTGAGCCCCAAGTCATGCAGCAGTCTCTTCTGATTTTTGATGACTCTGCTAGCAGGGTTTTCCAGGGCCATCCACATAGCCCTGCCCCAGAAGTGGAAGAGATTGAGTGCACCGATGCCCAACCACTTATGTTTCAGGATGAGTACATGGGAGGACCACAGCAGCACATCTCGGATGATGACGAAACACAGGTGCCAACTGCTGTGGCTTTCTGCAGTGTGCAGACAGACAAGGAGGGCAGGGGTGAAGACTGGATGAAATATTATGTGGAGGACGATGAGGTCCTCGACCCCACATGGAATCAAGGTCATGCAAGTGACCTGTGTAGTTCGGAGGAAGAGGCGGTGGTCACACAGAGCCACCGGCACAGCAAAAGAGGGAGCAGGGTGCAAAAGAGGAGCAGCCGTCCCCTAGATAGTATGCCTGCTTCTGCCCACCAAGGGACTGAGCACACCAAAGCCAGCTCCAAGGAGTTCCCTGGCATGGCAGTCCTTCAGACAATGTGCTGACGACAAGACACGAGTGGTTTGCACACTGTGCAATCAGAGCCTGAAGCGCGGCATAAATGTTCTAAACCTGAGCACAACTTGCATGACCAGGCATCTAAGTGCAAAGCACGAGCTGCAGTGGAGTAGATACCTCAAAAACCAAGAAACGTCTCTGGCTTATCCTGCTTACTCTTCTGCTGCAGTCTCGGCCACTTTGTCCCCCTCTGGAGTGACAGTGGCACCTGCCACCTCGGTCACAAAGCATCTCCACAATGTCCCATGGAAGCTTTCAGCTTTCTATCTCCCAAACACTGTAGCGAAAGAGGAAGTACCCACCTACCCACCCGCGATCCCTTGCCCTGAATGCCAGCATTTGAAAATTCCTGGCCGTGGAAATGCTGTCATTCCGTCTGGTGGACACGGACAGTTTTAAGAATTTGATGGTGGTGGCTGTCCCACAGTAAGTTGTGCCAAGCCACCACTACTTTTCCAGCAAGCCATCCCTTCCCTGCACAACCAAGTGGGGGACAAAATCTGGTGTGCACTGTGCAATGCCATCTGTTGCAAGGTCCACCTAACTACGGATACGCGGACCAGTAAGCACGGTCAGGGACGTTATACCTCCCTAACAGCACACTGGGTAAATGCAGTGGCGGCTGGGCCTGAGGCATATAGCAGTTTGGCTCTTGTCCTTCCACCATTGCAGGGTGTTTCTTTTTGCCTCCTGTTGCTTCCACCTCCTACTCCGCTTTCTCATTCTCTACCGCCTCATTCTCCGGTCAGCATAACACCTTCACCACCAACTTCAGCACAGCCAGGGGTAAACAACAGCAGGTAGTTTTGGGGGACAAACCCCACACCGCGCAGGAGCTGTGGACGGGCATGGAACAATAGACCGATGAGTGGTTGGTGCCAGTGAGCCTCAAGTCCGCCTGGTGGTGTGCGATAATGGGCAAAATCTCGTAGCAGCTCTGGGCCTAGCCGGTTTGATGCACATCCCTTGCCTGGTGCATGTGCTGAATTTGGTGGTGCATAAATTCCTGAAAAATTACCCCAATATGTCAGAGCTGCTGCAGAAATGCAGCCTTATATGCGACATGACCACAAGGTGGAACTCCACCTTGCACATGCTTTCCAGACTGTGCGAGCAGCAGCAGGCGATAGTGGAGTTTCAGCTGCAGCACGCACAGGTGAGTCGCTCTGCAGAACAGCACCACTTCACCACCAATGAGTGGGCCTCGATGCGAGACCTGTGTGCCTTGTGCTGTTTCGAGTACTCCACCAACATGGCCAGTGTCGATGATGCTGTTCTCAGCATTACTATCCCACTTCTTTGCCTCCTCGAAAAACCGCTTTGGGCGATGATGGAAGAGGATGTGGCACAGGAGGAGGAGGAAGAGGGATCATTTACAAGGGTTTCAGGCCAGTCATTCACAAGTGGCTCCGAGGGTGGGTTCCTACACCAATATACTCCAGGTACACAATTGTCCACCCAGGGCACACTTCTGAAGGATGACGAGGTGGAGGATGAGGAGATGGAGGAGGAGGAACTGTGTTCACAGCAGGGTGGCACCCAAACCAGCTCATGGCCATCACTGGTGCGTGGCCTCTGGGCAGCCAGGCACACATGAGCGATTAAATGCTGCAGTGTCTCCGCAATGACCACCGAGTTGGCCACATTCTAACTTGTGCTGATCACTGGGTGGCCACGCTGCTGGATCCCCATTACAAGGAAAACGTACCGTTCTTACTTCCGTCACTGGAGCGTGATCGAAAGATGGGTGAGTACAAGGGCACTCTGGTAGACGCGCTGGGGGCACAGTGGAAGCGAAAAGGCACCTCAGAAGGCAGGGTTAGCATGACCAAAATGTGGAAAAGATTTGTCAGCACGCCACAACAATCAACACCACAAGCTGATATGGAACGTCTTAGCAGGAGGCAGCATTTCAGCAACATGGTGGAGCAGTATGTGTGCATACGCCTACACGTACTGACTGATGGGTCTGCCCCATCAACTTCTGGGTCTCCAAATTGGGCACATGGTCTGAGCTTGCACTTTACGCCTTGGAGGTGCTGGCCTGCCCTGCAGCCAGTGTATTGTCTTTGTTTAGCATGGAAGGAGGGGGTTATCACAGACAAGCGTAGCCACCTGTCCGCAGCAAATGTGGACAAGCTCACGTTCATTAAAATGAACCAGGCAGGGATCCCTCAGGACTTGTCTGTACCTTATGAAACACAGAGAGGAAATGCACCAACAAGAAATGCTACTGACTATACTGGGAAGTCATAAATGCAGGTATTAAAAGCTGAGACTTTCGCCAATATGGTCCAGTCAGGAAAATATCGGAGCCCATCACTGCACCACGTCACGGTCACTCAGCATGGCAGAGGGTCCTAGCCACTGCTCTAACTATGGTGTGAACATGGTCTGGGGGTGATATAATTCATCTCACAGCCAAGCTCCCGCACAAAAGCCCAGCATGAATACTGCGGTAGTACAATGTGAATGAGGCCAGGCTGTGAGCCACACCTACACCAGACCATGTGATGGAGGTTACCAGGTGCAACAGAGTGTCCAAACACACCCAAATATAACAAGACAAAAACACAGAAATGAAGTGGCAATTCTGGAGGAGCTGCTCAGCCCCTGACACTGTGGCGTGTCTTTATATTGGAGGAGCAGCCCCACCGCATGTGGACCGCAGTAATCGACTAACCCCAGCAAAATATGCATACAATGGAGGATGTCGACGCGGTCCACATGCACCACAAGAGCAAACTACACAGAATGTAGCAAATAAACATATGAAACACAGAGAGGAAATGCACCAACAAGAAATGCTACTGACTATACTGGGAAGTCATAAATGCAGGTATTAAAAGCTGAGACTTTCGCCATTATGTTCCAGTCAGGAAAATATCGGAGCCCATCACTGCACCACGTCACGGGGTTAGTCGATTACTGCGGTCCACATGCGGTGGGGCTGCTCCTCCAATATAAAGACACGCCACAGTGTCAGGGGCTGAGCAGCTCCTCCAGAATTGCCACTTCATTTCTGTGTTTTTGTCTTGTTATATTTGGGTGTGTTTGGACACTCTGTTGCACCTGGTAACCTCCATCACATGGTCTGGTGTAGGTGTGGCTCACAGCCTGGCCTCATTCACATTGTACTACCGCAGTATTCATGCTGGGCTTTTGTGCGGGAGCTTGGCTGTGAGCTGAATTATATCACCCCCAGACCGTGTTCACACCATAGTTAGAGCAGCGGCTAGGACCCTCTGCCATGCTGAGTGACCATGACGTGGTGCATGATGGGCTCCGATATTTTCCTGACTGGAACATATTGGCGAAAGTCTCAGCTTTTAATACCTGCATTTATGACTTCCCCTTATAGTCAGTAGCATTTCTTGTTGGTGCATTTCCTCTCTGTGTTTCATTTGTTTATTTGCTACATTCTGTGTAGTTTGCTCTTGTGGTGCATGTGGACCGCGTCGACATCCTCCATTGTATGCATATTTTGCTGGGGTTAGTCGATTACTGCGGTCCACATGCGGTGGGGCTGCTCCTCCAATATAAAGACACGCCACAGTGTCAGGGGCTGAGCAGCTCCTCCAGAATTGCCACTTCATTTCTGTGTTCTTGTCTGTACCTTGCAGAATAGACATGTATACCGGCCTCACCCAGCCATTGTTGTACTACAGCGCACTTTGTCTTTGTTTTATTTTTTATATTTCCCAATGTTTTGTGGTCTACCCAAATTTAAACAAAAAAAAGTTAAAAACAAAACCAAAAACCAGTGTTGGCTACCTCCTCCACATCCACCGCCTCCTCAACCTCCTACTCCATATGGACCTCATCCTCCTAGATCAAGATTATTATTATTTATTTTTACATATTTTAGGTTATTTTAAGTCATTTCCCTATCCACATTTGTTTGCAGAGCACTTGCCATGCTCTTAACCACATGTTGCTGCCTTTTGCAGCCTTCTAGTCCTTTCCATGACTTTTTTTAGAGCCATTTTAGTACTCCAAAGTTATGGTCCCCATTGACTTCAATGGGGTTCAGGTTCGGGGTCAAGTTCGTGTCAAGTTCGGGTCCCGAACTCGAACTCTTTTGCGAAGGTTGGCAGAACCCGTCGAACCCGAACATCCAGGTGTCCGCTCAACTCTATTTTATGTATCTTTTGTAATACTGTTTATAAATTACTGGAGTAATAGGATGTTCAAGAAACATTTTTCAAGATCTGAATCTATAATACCAGCCACTGATGCATATGGAACCACAGTCCTGATTTTTCTAGCAATATCAAAACGTTCCACAAAGTAATAGCACACCAATCGGGAACAATCTGCATGTTTTGGTATATTACTGTCTATGTAGTGTAAAAACTGTGGGAGGAGTTAGGGTGGTAAATTTGGCTATAATAATAAGAATATATATGTGAGATAACAGTAAGTGGTCTTGCCATGCAAGAACACTTAATTACTTCACAAGATTCTTTTTTAGGAGACAATGTTCCTTTCCAGTTGCCAAACGGAAGCACACCAGACGGAGTGGACGCAAGCACCATAGAAGGTTGAAAACTATGCAACAAGACATACAAAGCAGAACCGACCAAGAAGAAGTGATGGTTGTCAACATTTCATGACAGGGCCTTTAAATATCATAAATTAATTGATGCCATTAATGTACTTAAGGCTGACCATACCTTAATGATAAGGGCAGAGCTACCGTTGTTATGGACACTGTTAAATACATTTTGGAAATACAAAGACAACTTGATGGTTCTACTGTATACAGACGGGTCTTAGGTGACCCCAAGTTTAATATTGCTAGAAAAATCAGGACTGTGGTTACAGATGCATCAGTGGCTGGTATTATAGATTCAGATCTTAAAACATTTTTCTTGAACATCCTATTACTCCAGTAATTTATATATTATCAAAGATACATAAAACTCTGATAGACCCTCCTGGGCAACTGATTGTCTCTGGTACGCGTTCTATTTTCTCACACATAGCCATCTTTTTAGACAAAATATTAAGTTTCTTTGCCACTGATGCACTGTCCTACATCCGAGATTTTTTTACTGAAACTACAGAATGTAGACTTGTCCGGTCAGACTAATGTCATTTTGGCTTCCTTTGACGTCACAAGCCTTGTGCTACAATGCAATTATTTTTTATTCCAAAAGGATTTCTATATTCAGCAGAAGGGTGTGGCCATGGGGTCTAATGTGGTCCAGACATATGCTAATATGTATATGAGACATCTGGAGGAGGACATCTTCTATGTTTCCCACCATTTCTCCCACGTTTTGAGATGGTAGCGTTGCATTGATGATGTCTTTCTCATTTGGGTAGGATCTCTTGAATGCTTACAATTAATGCAATTAATAAAAGACATACAATGGAGTCTGCATGATTCAGTGGAATAAAAGACATGTACAAAAGGGGACCATGGGAAGGTACTAACAATTATGAAAGGAGAAAATAATCTATGAACATGATTGGATAGAGATGTATACAGCAAAGACATAGCAATAGTAAAAGAATGTCCAGCTAAAGTCTCTCTGAAGGCCAGTGCCAATAGGGGTTTCCAAACACTCTTGTTTTCTGAGATTTCTGAGTTGTGTTATCTAATCTAAGCAAACACCTTCAATTGCTTTTCAAAGGCTTTTGTCTCAAGATAACGCAATGAGTTAAGAAATTTGAGTTAAGAGCTGAAATGCTAACCCTGCTACATCTGTATATCACAAGTACCAAGGAGAGCAAAAGTATCAAGAGGTTCTAAAGTTCATAGAAATAATCTTCCAGCCAAAAGCCCATCCCAGTGTCCTCATTTGCCCAATGCTTTTTGCCGACTGGCTTCGTCAGGGGAAATGAGGGGCAGTGGAATGGTTGCACCTTATGTAGCTGAAGACATTACTGAGAATTAAACACACCTGTAAAACGCCCCTCATCACATGATTCAAACCTAAGGCAGTGAGTGGTGTAATACACAATCCGCCTCTAAAGATATCACATTAAAATAAAGGGTGCCGACGTTCTAGTGTGTCACATACGCCAACGCGTGCATGCACCAAAATAATCAAATCGCGTAACAAAGTTATAATTAGTGAGGCGGCTGCCCTCAACCAAAATGGGCACTGCAAACCCCCATGTGCATGCACCGGGATCAGGGTCACATGAAGGGTGCCGGACACACACCGCGACCATAGACATGAAATAAACTACAAAAAATGACACATCTTACACTACAATGGATTGTGAAGTAAGTATTAAGAACAGAAGTTAAATATATACCAAAACATCTTATATTTCAAAATCCATTGCACCCTTAAAACAATGCAAGGATGAGGACGTCATGTGATCGCTAGCCCCGATCTGTAAAAAATACAGACGGGGCATCCAGATATATATGCAATCCACCAAACACTATGGCTGCATAGAAACATCAAATAGTAATTAAGATATTAAGACCCTAGAAATATGACTCGACATCTACCATACAGTCAATTCTTATGTGTGAACAAAATTGTTTCTGATAACACGATCCCTTTATAATATGGTTCACAAATTTCGGAATAGGGGTTACCCCAATTCAATATTACAACCTCAGATAACCAAGGTACTCACTCTTGATAGACAACAAACATCACAGAAGACAATCATATCCCCCTCTGGATCCAGAATTCCTTTGATTTCTACTTACAATGAGCACAGTCTGCGCATTAATTCTATCATCAAACGCCATTGGCCTATGCTCTCTGGGTGTGTAAAGGGTGTTCCTGAATTTACAATTCCTCCTTTATTCTCTTATCTGAGATACAGGAATCTTAGGGACCAACTGGTATCTGCTGATGTATCATATAATGTGAGCCCCACACACTTTACTGTCCATTCGGAAATCTGGTTGTTTCCCTTGCTTGAGATGTGTCAACTGCTGCCTGATGATCAAAGGCGACCGAGACTACTCTTGACTCTTGATAATTGACCATGTCTTCCCATTAAGGAGGGATGGAAATAGATCTAACATTTTGAATAAAAAAGAGCTTCAATGGATCTTTAGATTAAACACGTTGAAACCCATGGTACTCAGTGTAGATTTTAAATTGTACACAATAATGCGCTGATCTCCTTCACTGTAAACGTAGGGTGGATGGCTTTTTATATTTAATGATTCTTCTATATCTTTTTTGAGGTGACAGAGGAAATGTCCTTTTTTTGTCTGAAATGCATGAGGCGTCATATCTTTACGTATTTGGTCTATGGGTGGTGTGGCATTGTGGTGCGAGCTAGCTATGAGTGTCTACTGGGACCCTACAAGGGGGGTCGCTCCACATTTGTTAGGTTGTCCAACCATTTGGTTTCCCGACAGTTTTGGAGTGATCCCCTCTTTCTTCACTTCTCCATTTTAATAAGGAGACCCATCTGTTTCTGGTTGACTTAAGAACCTAAGTATCCAGTATTATTTTCTATATACTCATATCTTTCCTATATTTAGTTTAATTTAATATATGCCAGCCTTATGTAATTGCTGTACAAGCATGTTTGCCCTTTTTCATTAGGGTGTTAGCGCCATAGTAATAGCTAGGGCGCTTGTCAGTGATTACTGACTATAGAACATTTTGCCCTTTTGTTTTCCCTTTTCCAAGATGGCTGCCGCCCACTCCAGAGTGGCAGTGTGCATATCAGACATGCTCAATACTATAGAGCATTTTGCCCTCTTGTTTTTTATTTTCCAAGATGGCTGCCACACAGTCCAGAGTGGTAGAGTGCATGTCAGACATGCTCAATACACTTTTGGCTTACCTCCGCCTCCTCTGTTTTTCTTTGATATGCGCATTGACGCTAGGTGAATGCCAAAATCGGCATGTTGTTTGTCCACTGCTGAGGCTAATCTTTTGATCTATTCATTGAATAATCATTTGCATATGAAGTATACAGGTAAAATTATGTTTTGTAATGCATATTAATCATG
This sequence comes from Bufo bufo, assembly GCF_905171765.1. NCBI lineage: Eukaryota > Metazoa > Chordata > Amphibia > Anura > Bufonidae > Bufo > Bufo bufo. The sequence goes on from NC_053392.1 coordinate 187,723,447, forward strand.
GTATTATCTGATTTGGTTTATCCACTGTATTATGTATAGAGATATGATAATTATGAGCACTATGCACTTTTTATGGCACTTTTAGCTCTTTACTTTTGTTTTCTTTATGTTTAATTATGTATATTGAGTCATGATTCATTGCACATGCACTTTGTATATATATACCTAATCTGTTCACATGTATAACTGCTTGAGAAAGGCTCTAGTGTTGAGCCGAAACATTGCGTATCTGGGTGAATAAAAGCATTTTCTTCATATTTTACTGATTTTGGAGTGCTGCCTTTTTGCAACTTTTTCTATCTATCTATCTATTTATCTATCCATAACGCTCTATCTGATTAAATAATCATATGGTGCTCAGACAGATGCCAAAGTTCATTGCCCTTCATCACTTATATCTACACTGTATTCTCTATATGGTACGTATTACCTCAATATTGTGCTATGTAAACACTTACAGAAGTTGATTTTGGTGTACCTATATATAATTCATTTGAAAAGTCTTCTGATTTGTTTCAGGCAAATAAAATATGCTCCAATTGCCCTGAACGCTCTCTGGTTTGAGAGAGAGAGATAGGAAAGACAAGTATGCTACTCTGGGTTTCTTGTCAATATATATGAGTCATCTTGGGGGAAGGGTGGTGGTCTTTCTTATGTAGAGCACCTACTATATGTGTGGAGCCAGGCAACATTATTCGTGTGTCACGGGGTGCCAAAGGCGCACTCGGTCTCCCATAAGCCGCAGACCTGCTGCTTAGCTTCGGGAGCGAGGATCTGTGTTTGGCCTCATTTGCTAGCTGGGAGGCTCCCTGCTCCCTGTGTTTGGCCTCATTTTCTAGCTGCTCCCTGCTCCTAGGTCTGCCTTGAGCGCCGAGCTGATCACTCGGTGCTCGACTTGTCTGTCTGTCGGTCATGTGACGCTGGCTACAAAACATGACCCTCAGACCCCACTATAAATATAGGCAGCCTGCTGGCCACAGGTTGCCTGTTAATTCTAGGTTCCTGGCTATTTGTTGGACTACTGATTACTCACCTGATCCTGTTCCCTGACGATCCTTTGCCTGCTCCTCCTGTACTGCGCATCCCTCCTAGTATTATGACCACGGCTCCCTCCTGACTACTCTTTGCAGACTCCTCTGGTACTTCTCTACTCTCCTGGTATTTTACCCCGGCTTCTCCTGACCATTCTTTGCTTAACCCTTTGTACTGCGTAGCTCTTTTGGTTCTGACCCGGTCCATTCACATCCGTTATTTGTCTTGTCTGTCTTCCCAGCACGTATCCTAAGTTAGGGACTGCCATCTAGATCTCCCCTGTCATTAGGACTTGCGAGGCAAGTAGGCAGGGCTAGGGGTGAGGGTGGAGCACAGTGGTCATTATCCTCCCCCCTGTGTGTAGTGTACGTGTCCGTCACATCGTGGTTTCAGGGAATTATATTTAAAATAGCTTTCAAATTAGCTAAGCCTATCTGATGCCAGCAGCTTTAAAGAGTGCTACTTTTCATATACTTCCGTATCGACCGGCTCTATAACAATAACATAATCCACTCCGTTAGGTGAACGCCATAAAAATAAATTAAAATAGTGTCAAAAAAGCCATTTTCTGGTCACATTGCCTCACGAAAAGTGTAATACCAAGTGATCTAAAAGTATTATGTACCCCAAAATAGTACCAATCGAACTGTCATCTCATCCAACAAAACATGTTCCCCTACCTAATACAATCGCCCCCCCCCCCCAAAAAAAGAAAAAAGAAAAAATATGCCAAAACAACATACCAAGCGATCAAAAAGTTATATGTACACCAAAATGGTACCAATCAAACCGTCACCTCATCCCGAAAACTCTCCACATAAGACAATCACTTAAAAAATAAAAACCAATGGCACCCATAAACCTATCCATCAAAATCTGCGCTGCAAAAGCCATATGGCACTCCTTCCATTCTGAGTCCTACCATGTGCCCCCCTCAGCAGTTTACCACCACATATGGGGTGTTGCTGTATTCAGGGGAAAATGGGTAACAAGCTATGTGGTGATTTTTCTCCTGTTACCCAAAAATTTGGGGCTAAAGCAACATTTTATTGGAAGAAACAAAACTTTTCATTTTTACAGCCAAGTGTTTCCAAATTCCGTAAAACACTTAGGGGGTCAAAGTGCTCAGTACCTCCCTTAATATATAGTTGCTTCAGACCTCGCACAAGTGCCGGCACTATAGTTTCCTGCGCAATGGTTTCGAAACTGGAGCAGTTTCTTCCTCAGTGGTGTATAACCTACACCACTGAGGAAGAAACTTTTCCAGTTTCGAAACGTGTCTAGTGAATAAAAAAAAATCCCGTTCAGCGATATCAATATTCCATGCTCTAATATAAACAGGAGGATTTAACTGCAACATTGGATATTGTTCCACATTACTAGGAGGCAAACTTGGTGTCTCTGAACTGCAAATTGACATGCGCAGGAAACTATAGGGCCGGCACTTGCGCGAGTTCTGAAGCAACTATACGAACACCACCAGCTGGAAGAGACATGAGTTCCCAGCACATACAGTATGTATGGTTCGGTAAATAGCAGTTATCTGCAAATTGGACTCTGAATCCATATCGGTAAGCAACGTATCACGGACAAACTGAGTATAAGGTATTGCGTCTCTAGAATAGGAAAACTCACAGAATTAAAAGAGGTGCTAAAAACTAACACTTTAATCGATATACAGTACATTAAAAAAGGGAAAGGGACTCATGAATCCCTTGGACAAAACTCATGAGTGGCAAACACATGTAATGGCACACAGAGGACTGTAGTGTATGAGTCTTGAGTGTCAAGGGTGAAAACTGTGTATTTAAAACATTACCACCCCCCTGTTATTGCCACAGGTGGAGTGTATTGGCTGAATAATATTTCTAAGCTGTGAGTCCGACGTGTGTCAAATTTGCACTACACCCCATAAACGGACCCAACAAGCTAGAAAATAAAAAGCCAAGTTGCAACAAGAAAGCATTTCATTGCAGAGCCGACATTAAACCCTTGGTTACTGGGGAAAGTACAAACAGGTGTATGAATAACTGCAGTGAAGCGGACATGCCTCCCTAGTGCAGATCCACTAGGGTGCCTCACATAAACTGGGGAATTTGTATACACCCTATCTGTGGAGTCCCTTTCCCTTTTTTAATGTATATCGATTAAAGTGTTAGCTTTTAGCGCCTCCTTTCATATCGGTAAGCAACAGCTATATGAAAGTGGTGGATTTGTTGACCCTGAGTTTGGTGTGGAAGCAAATGATATATAAACTATATGCTTACAAGAGACTACACAGCTATTAGCCTCCATTAGATAAGCTTCTTTGAGCTATATCCAAGTTAGGCCCCATGCACACGACAGTGTTTTTTCACTGTCAGTGATTTGGCTTCAGTGGTCCGTGTCTGATTTTTCTTCAGTTGCGTTTCCTTGTGTCTTCCTTTTTTTTTGTCTGACAGGGGAAAAAAAAGGAAGGTTAATAAAAGTGTAATTTTATTGCACCAAGGTCTTGAAGAAAAAAACGGACACAGATGACATACCAGATGTGCATCCGTTTTTTTTAAACGGACCCATTGACTTGAATGGGTCTGTCCTCCGTTTTCCACTGACAAGAATAGGACAGGTTATATTTTTTTAACGGACTGGAATCACGGATCAGGGGAACCGGAGAAAAAACTAAGGACTATCAGTTTTTTTTCACAGTTCCATAGAAATGAATGGGACCTCCGCTAAACTGTGAAAAATGACGGAACGGATGCGGATGCACACAACGGTCGTGTGCATGAGGCCTTACACTTAGTGTTGAGCGCGAATATTTAAATAACAATTTTTTTCGCGAATATCGCAACTTCGAGAATTTGCAAATGTTTTGAATATAGTGCTATACTGTATATTCGCTATATCAAAAATTTGTGATTTTTTTACATCTGAAAACATGATTCCTCACTGCTTCTTGCTTGTGGGCCAATAAGTCATATTGAAAAAAAATTGACAAATATTCTAAATAACGAATATATTCGCTATATTGCTATATATTAGTTTTTCAGAATATTCATCATATTCTAAAACAAGAATATATAGTAATAGCGAATATAACCAGGACGCTACTGCAGTCCCGGTTGCCATGGTTACTTAGCAATTTGTAGAACCATTATACTTACCTGCGAGCTGCGATGTTTGCGTCCGGCCGGGAGCTCCTCCTACTGGTAAGTGACAGGTCATGTCACTTACCAGTAGGAGGAGCTCCCGGCCGGACACAAACATCGCAGCTCGCAGGTAAGTATAATGGTTCTACAAATTGCTAAGTAACCATGGCAACCGGGACTGCAGTAGCGTCCTGGTTGCCATGGTTACCGATCGGAGCCCCAGCGATTAAACTGGGACTCCGATCGGTACACTCCGCTGCCACCAATGATAGGGGGGAGATTTTAATTAGGAGGGGGAGGGAGGGGAGAAGGCCCACTGGCCACCTACGAGTTAACTACAGGGGAGGGAGGGGGGGGGCCCACTGGCCACCAACGAGTTAACTACAGGGGAGGGAGGGGGGGCAGCAGGGGGCAGTCATGTACACAGTTCTTTTAGTATATTCTAACCTGAAGCGTCCCCATCACCATGGGAACGCCTCTGTGTTAGAATATACTGTCGGATTTGAGTTTCACGATGTAACTCAAATCCGACGGTATATTCTAAAATAGAGGTGTTCCCATGGTGATGGGGACGCTTCAAGTTAAAATATACCATCGGATTGAGAAAACTCCGATCCTATGGTATATTAACTCCTGACTTCACATTGAAAGTCAATGGGGGACGGATCAGTTTGAAATTGCACCATATTGTGTCAACGTCAAACGGATCCGTCCCCAATGACTTGCATTGTAATTCAGGACGGATCCGTTTGGCTCCGCACGGCCAGGCGGACACTAAAACGACTTTTTTTTCATGTCCGTGGATCCTCCAAAAATCAAGGAAGACCCACGGACGAAAAAACGGTCACAGATCACGGAAAAACGGAACCCGTTTTTGCGGACCGCAAAAAAATACGGTCGTGTGCATGAGGCCTAAATCTAATATTTCCCCTTTAAAGACGTAACTACTTTTTGCTTTTTTGTTGAGGATATTTTTTTGAATATTTGTATAATAAAAAAATTGGGATTATATGATAGCATCTTTATCCTTCAGCTCTTTCTGGAGCGGGGCTATGCAAAGACCTGCAAAAGAGAAGTAAAAGAGGTCATCCTACGGTCTGTCCGTGCCAAACTATAATTAAAAAGTGGGATCTGGCACGATCCGAAAGCAATCCAAAAAAAGTGTTACGACCTGAAGCGCCTACACCCAGATCAGGTCGAAGAGTATAGTCAGCGATTATGCCCAAGTACAATGCTTACATGAATTTTGTATCTCTCTCTACAACAATCATTAATGTATATATTCAGTTATGCTGCTAATCCGTACAGATGTAGTATGGTTAACACACAACCTCTTAACTCAAATTTCTTCAATTTATCACGTAATCTTGAAACAAAAGCCATTTTATAAAATAGCTTAACACATTTAATTGCATTAAGTTTACATAACACGTCTCATAAAGCATGTGTGTTAACTCTACTACATCTGTATTTCATAATTTTTTTAAATGATTACTTAAAACCTGGTGTGACATGTACAAAATCTTCCGGTTACATCATACATCTCTACCTCACTGAGATTGTATATATATATTGTTATACACATAGCGCGGTACTGATGTATGATGTCACCGGATGATTTCATACGTTTCACACACACTTAAATATATATAGGTATTTTTGTTTATATCTACATAAACTGCAAACATCATTCAGTATTCCGGTCAAAGTCCCCCACCATTGCATAAATCCCCCACACAATTTGCATGGGATTCAAGAATATATATATATATATATATATATATATATAGAAAAGAAAATAATGGCGGCACTGGAAAAAACACAAGGAGGGTGCTAGGTCCAGGGATGTAGCAGCTTACCCCGTCAGATAGAGTTGAAAAAACGGACAGCACTCCAGGTGAAAGCTAGTGGTGTTTATTCACCCATGTGGATGGCAACGTTTCAGCTCATACAAGAGCCTTTTTCAAGCTTGAAAAAGGCTCTTGTATGAGCTGAAACGTTGCCATCCACATGGGTGAATAAACACCACTAGCTTTTACCTGGAGTGCTGTCCGTTTTTTCAACTCTACACTGCGTGCAGAATTATTAGGCAAATGAGTATTTTGACCACATCATCCTCTTTATGCATGTTGTCTTACTCCAAGCTGTATAGGCTCGAAAGCCTACTACCAATTAAGCATATTAGGTGATGTGCATCTCTGTAATGAGAAGGGGTGTGGTCTAATGACATCAACACCCTATATCAGGTGTGCATAATTATTAGGCAACTTCCTTTCCTTTGGCAAAATGGGTCAAAAGAAGGACTTGACAGGCTCAGAAAAGTCAAAAATAGTGAGATATCTTGCAGAGGGATGCAGCACTCTTAAAATTGCAAAGCTTCTGAAGCGTGATCATCGAACAATCAAGCGTTTCATTCAAAATAGTCAACAGGGTCGCAAGAAGCGTGTGGAAAAACCAAGGCGCAAAATAACTGCCCATGAACTGAGAAAAGTCAAGCGTGCAGCTGCCAAGATGCCACTTGCCACCAGTTTGGCCATATTTCAGAGCTGCAACATCACTGGAGTGCCCAAAAGCACAAGGTGTGCAATACTCAGAGACATGGCCAAGGTAAGAAAGGCTGAAAGACGACCACCACTGAACAAGACACACAAGCTGAAACGTCAAGACTGGGCCAAGAAATATCTCAAGACTGATTTTTCTAAGGTTTTATGGACTGATGACATGAGAGTGAGTCTTGATGGGCCAGATGGATGGGCCCGTGGCTGGATTGGTAAAGGGCAGAGAGCTCCAGTCCGACTCAGACGCCAGCAAGGTGGAGGTGGAGTACTGGTTTGGGCTGGTATCATCAAAGATGAGCTTGTGGGGCCTTTTCGGGTTGAGGATGGAGTCAAGCTCAACTCCCAGTCCTACTGCCAGTTTCTGGAAGACACCTTCTTCAAGCAGTGGTACAGGAAGAAGTCTGCATCCTTCAAGAAAAACATGATTTTCATGCAGGACAATGCTCCATCACACGCGTCCAAGTACTCCACAGCGTGGCTGGCAAGAAAGGGTATAAAAGAAGAAAATCTAATGACATGGCCTCCTTGTTCACCTGATCTGAACCCCATTGAGAACCTGTGGTCCATCATCAAATGTGAGATTTACAAGGAAGGAAAACAGTACACCTCTCTGAACAGTGTCTGGGAGGCTGTGGTTGCTGCTGCACGCAATGTTGATGGTGAACAGATCAAAACACTGACAGAATCCATGGATGGCAGGCTTTTGAGTGTCCTTGCAAAGAAAGGTGGCTATATTGGTCACTGATTTGTTTTTGTTTTGTTTTTGAATGTCAGAAATGTATATTTGTGAATGTTGAGATGTTATATTGGTTTCACTGGTAAAAATAAATAATTGAAATGGGTATATATTTGTTTTTTGTTAAGTTGCCTAATAATTATGCACAGTAATAGTCACCTGCACACACAGATATCCCCCTAAAATAGCTAAAACTAAAAACAAACTAAAAATATTCAGCTTTGATATTAATGAGTTTTTTGGGTTCATTGAGAACATGGTTGTTGTTCAATAATAAAATTAATCCTGAAAAATACAACTTGCCTAATAATTCTGCACTCCCTGTATATATATATATATATATATATATATATAGAAGTATGTGTGTATGTATTTGTGTATGTTCTGCAAATGCAACTATTGATTTCAACGAAACTTGGTATACACATCCCTTGCTACCTGGAAAGAAATCTTGTGAGGGTCTCAGCTCTCTCAGACATACCATTCCCGAGATATTCCCTAAAAATGACCTGTATTAGCCAATAGAAGCCTTTCACTTAAATCCTAACTGCCAACTGACAGACGCTGTGGAGTTCACAGTCAAAGGGCTGGTCACCGTGAAAGTTACTGTTAAAGGACCAGTCACCGTGAAAGTCACTGTTAAAGGGGCAGTCACCATCAAAGTCACTGTTAAAGGGGCGGTCACCATCAAAGTCACTGTTAAAGGGGTGGTCACCATCAAAGTCACAGTTAAAGGGGATACTTTACCCCTCCTTTTAATTATAAAGTGACCGTGACAACTAAATCAACAGGGAGGGCGGGCTGGCAGCAGATCTTCAAAATGCGGCTTGACAGACAGTATAATGCTGGCAGTCACAAAAAATGATATACCCAACATAACATCATCCAATAACCCCTTATCTAATTTCCAAACTGTTGTTTAGTTTCCCTAAATGTCAATAACCCAGTCACAATACCCTATAGGGCACCTTCCTAACAAATCCCATGTTACCTCATCCTACCTTGTAACTTAGAATAGTTCTACCCATCTATAACACTGGTTTTGGCATGTTATTTACCAACAAAATGAGTATTGGTATAATTCATAATCCCATGCAGATTCCTACATATAGGAATTTCTTGATCTTTATCTTTGTTATGATTTCTGAGTTGTTTGTCTAAATTCTTAACGTTGTGTCATTATTACAGGTCAACCTGTTCCCTCCGTCCGCCCCCACAAAAAAACAAAAAAAAATAGAGGAGGTGTCCATGGAGGAGGAGGAGTGTGAGGAGCAGGCGGAGGGAGAAGATGCCGGAACCTCAGAAAATGTTGATGCCACTTATCCCCCAGATGTTTGCGCTACGGAGGAAGTTGAGACGGAGGAGGCCAGAACTTCCCAGCCACCAGATTCGGCTCCCACCAGCTCCAGAAGAGGAGGAGGAAGAGGTGGTCTACACCCCCCACCAGGAGGGTAAATATGTGCTCACATTACTATAATTTGGTATACATAACATATTCACTAGCATCCCACGATCCCCCCACCACCCTGCATCTCCGGAGCAGCAATGCACATATGTAATGAATCTGAAAAATAGCAGCCCTTAGTTTACATGGCTGCCTGTTTAGCTGAGCAACATTTGCACTCCGGTTCACAAACATTTATGCCTGGGGGCAGGGTGTCTGTTGGTCCGTAATAGACTGTCCCTCTGCGTCAAGTCACGTCCCGCTGAAGCCTACTCTTAATGGCCGGCTGTGAAGTGGTTAAAAGTGGCAACAATGAGGGGACAACTGAAACTAGTGTAATAGGAAAATAAAAAAAATGTGACATACTCTGTAAACTACCGAAAAACTATTAACTAAGCAAATAAATAACATTATACTCTATCTGAACTATCACTAAGCAAACCAAAATATAATTAACGTAAAGATCTATAGTTATTGTATTTAGATGTAAATAGGCAGTGTTTAAACACATACTACACACAGTGCACTAATTGTCTTGTACGTAACCGTAATTGAAATCATTATTATTATTTTTTTTTTTCAGTAGTGAACAAGTGCATAAAGCACTTTAAAGAAATGAAAAAAGAATACAAGACAGACATGCTGGAACTAAAAAACCTGCAGCATCGAATCAATAAGAAGTTGCGGGACATGTAGCGAAAGCACCTTCTCCAATTACAAAAAACTGACGATATATTATCGGAGCTCAAAAAGTTACCCTAGAGGCATGTTTTATTATGTTTATAATAAATACCTTTTTTCAGTTTGATAACGCGTGCTTTTGTTATTTATAATGTAATGTTACGGTGTAATTTTATAAGATAGTTGTAAGGCCCCTTTTTTTCCAGGGTCAAACTCATCTTGATCAGGACAGACAGCAGAACAGACGGCAGTAGGTACATGGTAACACTGTAGTATACGGCCCACACATAACTCAGCAGTGTCAGGACCTACAATAGCAAGTATCCGTAATGGTGGAGTATAAGGCCCACACATAACTCAGCAGTGTCAGGACCTACAACAGCAAGTATTGGTAACGGTGGAGTATAAGGCCCACACATAAGTCATCAGGGTCAGGACAGACTTCAGCATCAGCAGCAGGTCCAGTATAAGGCCTACACATAGCTCAGCCGAACTCAGTACGACAGCCAGCAGCAGGTTCGAAGTGTGCAGCAGGAATTTGTTCCCAGGAATGGGCCCCCACCAGACCAGGAAAACACCAAAAATAAACCAAGACACCTCTGACAGCATCATGTTGTAAGTGTGCAGCAGGAATGGGCTAACATGAAAAAAATACACTATTTTTTGTTTTAATAAATAATTTATTTTTTAAACAACAAGAAAAAGAAGTACAAAATTAGCTACACACGACACGACATGTTCCTCCGACTGCTAGAACTTTCAAGATCGGGCACATCGAGTCTGTGGCAGATTAATATTTTTAACAACATTTTATCAATAACAATTTACAACATTTTAACAATAACTGTCCTTTCGGGCTACTTTGTTAGTTTTTCATGGAAATCCAGTATATCTTTCATTATTTGACGGTTCCTCTTATCCATCTTCCGAACCTTCTTTGAAACCCGCCACAGCAGCTTATGGAGAGCCAATTGATCCTTTTCGTGCTCCTTTTGGAACTTGGCCATTCGTTTATGGCATTTATTGATTACTGTATGTTTAAAATGAAATAAAATATTAATGCACTTTAGTTTAGCAGACAATTAGTGCATTGTGTGGAGTAGGTGTATAAACACTTCAGATTTACATAAAAATCCAGAAGTTACACATGTTTATGGTGATTATAGTGTTTTTTGGATTAGCGATAGTTCGGATACAGTTTAATGTTATTTTTTGGGGTAGTTTATATTTTTTAGCTACTTTAGACACTTACGCCACTTGCACACGACCGTATGCCCTTTGAGACATACGGTCCATGAGCATGCCATATGTCCCGGAGCGGCATACATCGTGCACGTGGGAGCGCAAAGCAGCAGAGGTTACTATGATACTCTCCGCATCGGCCGCCCGTGGAACTATAGTCCAAATTTCAGTGTTCATATGAGTGCAGGACAATCGTCCCGCAGGTGGCCGATGCGCACAGCATCAATAGTAACCTATGCTAATTATACATTATTGGCATAGTTCCCGTGCACACGTTGTATGCTGCTCTGGGACATATGGCATGCTCATTGTTGAAGAAAACCACAGAAATAAGATAATAATTCACTTAGTAAAGTAGATGCAAACATTATACATGGACAAAGTCCTCACTCTGATATGATAATATCTGAGACACTTAGTCAATATATTTTGATCAAAACACATCTAAGCCCGCCTACCAAGCGCCAAGGTGGTCTCAGGTCAGGCGGGTCCTACGCTAAACCTACCTAAGCCATTGGGCTTCTATGTTCAGGAGCGCAGACGCCGCACATATGGTGTGCTGCTCCTAGTCATCTCCATGTGCATAAAGCAACCAATGGGAGGAGGAGCCAGCACACCCATATGTACCACCTAATCAAGGCGCTCTATTGGATAGGAAGGGCAAAAGTGCAGAGGAATGCTACTCCCAAGATAAAATAGGTGCGCATTCACACTTGAAGGTGCCACTCCCTCATATGGCATGCTCATTGACCGCATGTCTCGGAGGGCATACGATCGTGGTCAAGGGGCCTTAGACTACATGCACATGACCGTTGTGTGTTTTGCATGGCGCGTAAATGGTGTATCTGAAAAACCTGTAAGGCTTCCCTGTGCGTTATGCAATTAGCGTAACTGCCTAGACAGCCATTTCAATAACTGCATATTCTTGTCCGCAAAACGGACAACAATAAGACAGGTAATATTTTTTCTATTCACCACATAACGGAGCTACGGATGGGGACAGCACACGGATTGCAGACCGCATCTTTTTCGGCACCATGGAATTTAATGAGTCCATATCCAAGCTGTAAAAACTGTGGCTCGGATGTGGACCTAAACAACAGTCGTGCGCCTAATGGAAGGCTGCATTTCTATTTCTTTATAGTAAGGTAATTTATGTTGACCCCCTCATTGTAGGTACTTATAAACAATTACTAGTTTACTAGTAAGCCGCAGCGGGAAGTGACTGGACGCACAGGGACGTACTATTATGTAACAACAAACCCCCGGGCACCAGGCGTAGTCGCTTGCTAACAGGGGTGCAAAGGCTGCTCAGATAAACAGGCAGCCATGTTAACTAAGGTCGGCTATAGTTTAGATTTCTCACACATGTGCATTTTTGCTCCAGAGTTGAAAGGGGGGTGATGGGATCATGTGATGCATGTGAACATCTTATGTATACAGAATTATTTTGATGTGTGCACATATTTACCCTCCTGGTGGGGGGTGTAGACCACCTCTCCCTCCTCCTCTTCTTCTTGACCTGAGTGGTTAGATTCTGGTGGATGAGAAGGTCCGGCCTCTTCCGCCTCGACTTCCACCATTGCACATACATCAGGGGGGAAGTGCAGACATCAGGGGGGAAGTGGCCAAGATATTTGCAGAGGGTCCGGCCTGCTCTCCCTTCGACTGCTCCTCCGACTCATCAGGGGGGGAAGTGCAGACATCAGGGGGGGAAGTGCAGACATCAGGGGGGGAAGTGCAGACATCAGGGGGGAAGTGGCCAAGACATTTGCAGAGGGTCCGGCCTGCTCTCCCTCCGACTGCTCCTCTGACTCATCGGGGGGGAAGTGCAGACATCAGAGGGGGAAGTGCAGACATCAGGGAAGGAAGTGCAGACATCAGGGGGGAACTACAGGCATCGGGGGGGAACTGCAGACATCAGGGGGGAAGTGGCCTATACATTTGCAGAGGGTCCTGTCTGCTCTCCCTCCGACTGCTCCTCCGACTCTTCATCCATCGACACCTGCACCACGTTCACAACAGGCCTTTTGGGTTTTCGTCGTTTTGTCGATGGAATGGGAAGCCCTGTAAATGATCACACAATGTTAAGAATTTATACCAAAAACTCAGAATTCATAACAGAGTAATAGATCAAGAAATTCTGAGACATATTGATCTGCTTGGGATTATGATTATACACATGGTGTATTTTCCTCAATTTGTGGTTCTATAATATGCCAAAACCAGTGTTATAGATGGGTAGAACTACAGGGTGGGCCATTTATATGGATACACCTTAATAAAATGGGAATGGTTGGTGATATTAACTTCCTGTCTGTGGCACATTAGTATATGTGAGGGGGGAAACTTTTCAAGATGGGTGGTGACCATGGCGGCTATTTTGAAGTCGGCCATTTTGAATCCAACTTTTGTTTTTTCAATAGGAAGAGGGTCATGTGACACATCAAACTTATTGGGAATTTCACACGAAAAACAATGGTGTGCTTGGTTTTAATGTAACTTTATTCTTTCATGAGTTATTTACAAGTTTCTCTTTATTTACAGCCATTGACATGTCACCGAGGTTAACACGTGAGGAGCGGATAGAAATTGTGTTGATGTCTGGTGAACACAGTAACCGGGTCATTGCAGCAGATTTCAATGCAAGACACCCTACGAGACCACCCATCTCCCATGCTACAGTTAGCAAACTGCTTGCTAAGTTTCGTGAAACTGGTTCAGTGTTGGATTTGCCAAAATATGGACGCATGAAATCTGTCTCTAATGAAGAAACATCAGTGGCTGTCCTAGCTTCATTCAGCAAGAGCCCACAGCGTAGCACTCGCCGCATGTCACTGGAGAGTGGCATTAGTTGAACATCCCTTCGGCGGATATTAGCTACTCACAAATGGCACCCTTACAAACTCCAGCTACTGCAGCATCTCAACGAGGATGACCCAGATCGGCGCACTGAATTTGCAGAATGGGCAAAACAAAAATTGGAACAGGACCCTCAGTTTATGCAGAAGATTTTGTTCAGTGATGAGGCAAACTTTTATGTGAATGGTGAAGTTAACAAACAAAACCACTGCTATTGGTCTGACACTAACCCACATTGGATAGATCCCTCCAAGACAGTTGGAACAACAAAAAAATGATGGTATGGTCTGGTATATGGGGTACAAAGATAGTGGGGCCATTCTTCATCAATGGAAACCTCAAGGCCACTGGATATGCAAAATTGCTACATGATGATGTGTTTCCCTCTTTATGCACTGAAGCTGGCACGTTCCCTGAGTTTTTCCAGCAAGATGTGCACCACAACATTATGGGTGTCAGGTCCGAGCATTCCTAGATGAACAGTTTCCTGGAAAGTGGATTGGTCGTCGTGGGCCAGTTGAATGGCCCCCAAAGTCTCCCGATCTGACCCCCTTAGACTTTTATCTTTGGGGTCATCTGAAGGCAATTGTCTATGCTGTGAAGATACGAGATGTGCAGCACCTGAAACTACGGATACTGGAAGCCTGTGCTAGCATTTATCCTGCGGTGTTGCTATCATTGTGTGAAGAGTGGGAGAAGAGGTTTGCATTGACAATCCAACACAATGGGCAGCACATTGAACACGGTTTATAAGTGGTCAGAAACTTGTAAATAACTCATGAAAGAATAAAGTTACGTTAAAACCAAGCACACCATTGTTTTTCGTGTGAAATTCCCAATAAGTTTGATGTGACCCTCTTCCTATTGAAAAAACAAAAGTTGGATTCAAAATGGCCAACTTCAAAATGGCCGCCATGGTCACCACCCATCTTGAAAAGTTTCCCCCCTCACATATACTAATGTGCCACAAACAGGAAGTTAATATCACCAACCATTCCCATTTTATTAAGGTGTATCCATATAAATGGCCCACCCTGTAGTCGAAGTTACAAGGTACGATGAGGTAACAGGGGATTTGTTAGGAGGATGTGCTATAGGGTATTGTGGCTGGGTTATTGATGGTTAAGGGAACTAAACAACAGCTCTGCATCTAGATATGGGGTTATTGTATGGTGTTATGTTGGGTAAGTTACTTTTGGTGGCTGCCAGCGTTATACTGATCTGCAGCCTGCCGGCCCTCCCTCCCTGTTGACTTAGTTGTCACAGTCATTTATTAGAAGGGGGGTTAAACTCGCTTGCCGATAGGTGGTGACTGGTATCAGACTTGATTGTTAAATTCTATTTATCCACGGTTTATCACAGGTCTATTCAGCGGTTAATGTTAGTCTTCCATGTAAAATCAACAGTTTAAATCACTAATGTCTGATCTTCCATACCTTCCCCCTATTACAATCTTAACCTCTCATATAGAATTGAATTATTGGTTTATGAGGTGAATTTACTGGTGTGTGTACATATATATATATATATATATATATATATATATATATATACTCTGTAATTCCATGCAAATTACGAGAGGGATGTATGTAATGGATGGGTCCTTTCACCGGAATACTGAAAGATGCTTGCTGTTGATGTATATATAAACAACGAGACGTATATATATTTATGTGTGTGTGAAACTTATGAAATCATCAGGTGACATCATACATTGGTACCGCGCTGTGTGTATAACTCTATATATGTATACAATCACAGCGAGGGAGAGATGTATGACGTAAGCGGATGATTTTGTACATGTCAAAACCGGTATTAAGTAATCATTTGTAAAAGGATAAAATACAGATGTGGTAAAGTTAACACACATGCTTTATGAGACATGTTATGTAAACTAAATGAAATGTTATGCATCAAGATTTTTTTTTTTATGGATTTTGTTTTAAGAAAACGTGATGAGTTAATAAATTTGATTTAAGAGGTAGTGTGTTAACCCTACTACATCTGTACGGATTAGCAGCATTACTGTATATATACAATACAGAGTGCTGTAGAGAGAGGGACCAAATTCATGTAAGCATTGTACTTGGGCATAATCGCTTACTATACTCAACTACTCGATCATAGTGTTGCCACTTGATGTCACTCCATTTTTTTGGGATGGCTGGTATTTCATGCAACACTCCATATTTTGCATATAATTCAGATTGAAAAGACAGTACTATTTCCATTTTTTCCTCTCTTTTCCTGGTCCGGTCATATCCCCGAAGAAGAAATTGCTGATGGATAAAGATGAAAGCATATATTCAAAAAAAAAATGTATACCACATATTATATAACATATATCCGAAAAAAATAAAAAATAAAATTTGAAGGCCAAATTAAAATTTTCATGTTACTGTTAAGAATCCTGATTCTATTGCGATTCTATGTGTGTGGGCTCTGACAAATCAGATATTGCCCAAGTAAGCTGAGATGTACCTGTCTTGTTAACACACGGTACCGTATGTGTTGTATAGCTGGTCCGCCTCGCTGGGGTGCACCCTGTGTAACGCAAAATGAACCGGCAAAACCTTACATTCAGACTAAGAAAGCTCTTGGTCATAAAATAGAATATATATATACACCCTGTACAGAATTATTAGGCAAATGAGTATTTTGACCACATCATCCTCTTTATGCATGTTGTCTTACTCCAAGCTGTATAGGCTCGAAAGCCTGCTACCAATTAAGCATATTAGGTGATGTGCATCTCTGTAATGAGAAGGGGTGTGGTCTAATGACATCAACACCCTATATCAGGTGTGCATAATTATTAGGCAACTTCCTTTCCTTTGGCAAAATGGGTCAAAAGAAGGACTTGACAGGCTCAGAAAAGTCAAAAATAGTGAGATATCTTGCAGAGGGATGCAGCACTTTTAAAATTGCAAAGCTTCTGAAGCGTCATCATCGAACAATCAAGCGTTTCATTCAAAATAGTCAACAGGGTCGCAAGAAGCGTGTGGAAAAACCAAGGCGCAAAATAACTGCCCATGAACTGAGAAAAGTCAAGCGTGCAGCTGCCAAGATGCCACTTGCCACCAGTTTGGCCATATTTCAGAGCTGCAACATCACTGGAGTGCCCAAAAGCACAAGGTGTGCAATACTCAGAGACATGGCCAAGGTAAGAAAGGCTGAAAGACGACCACCACTGAACAAGACACACAAGCTGAAACGTCAAGACTGGGCCAAGAAATATCTCAAGACTGATTTTTCTAAGGTTTTATGGACTGATGAAATGAGAGTGAGTCTTGATGGGCCAGATGGATGGGCCCGTGGCTGGATTGGTAAAGGGCAGAGAGCTCCAGTCCGACTCAGACGCCAGCAAGGTGGAGGTGGAGTACTAGTTTGGGCTGGTATCATCAAAGATGAGCTTGTGGGGCCTTTTCGGGTTGAGGATGGAGTCAAGCTCAACTCCCAGTCCTACTGCCAGTTTCTGGAAGACACCTTCTTCAAGCAGTTGTACAGGAAGAAGTCTGTATCCTTCAAGAAAAACATGATTTTCATGCAGGACAATGCTCCATCACACGCGTCCAAGTACTCCACAGCATGGCTGGCAAGAAAGGGTATAAAAGAAGAAAATCTAATGACATGGCCTCCTTGTTCACCTGATCTGAACCCCATTGAGAACCTGTGGTCCATCATCAAATGTGAGATTTACAAGGAGGGAAAACAGTACACCTCTCTGAACAGTGTCTGGGAGGCTGTGGTTGCTGCTGCACGCAATGTTGATGGTGAACAGATCAAAACACTGACAGAATCCATTGATGGCAGGCTTTTGAGTGTCCTTGCAAAGAAAGGTGGCTATATTGGTCACTGATTTGTTTTTGTTTTGTTTTTGAATGTCAGAAATGTATATTTGTGAATGTTGAGATGTTATATTGGTTTCACTGGTAAAAATAAATAATTGAAATGGGTATATATTTGTTTTTTGTTAAGTTGCCTAATAATTATGCACAGTAATAGTCACCTGCACACACAGATATCCCCCTAAAATAGCTAAAACTAAAAACAAACTAAAAACTACTTCCAAAAATATTCAGCTTTGATATTAATGAGTTTTTTGGGTTCATTGAGAACATGGTTGTTGTTCAATAATAAAATTAATCCTCAAAAATACAACTTGCCTAATAATTCTGCACTCCCTGTATATATATATATATATATATATATATATATATATAGTGTGTGTGTTATATAGTGTGTGGTATATATTTAGTGGCAGGAAAATTGATGTGCTATGTGCATGTGATAGAGTTTTTCCATGGACCATACATACATGCTACTAACATTGTGCGTAGACGAAACAAGAATGCTAATTTCACCAATTCGTAATATATACTGTAACCAGTTAAAATGTGTTGAATTGTTTTTTAGAGAAAAAAAAATGAAAAATCGTATATACTGTATATAGATAATAATCACATCTACGAATATTTCAGAATTTGTGATCTACCGAACAATCATTGGGCTGCATGCAATATGTACAAAAACAACATATATGCTTTAAAAGAATATTACTTACAGTTAATATGATGTTGTCCTCATCTTTCTCAAATATGTTTCTGTACTTGTATTCATTCACTTGTAAAGTTAAACTAGTGATGAATGATTGATGAAGGGTAGTTCACACTGGTCACAGTCTATATGTGTATTTTACAAATATTCGCTATATTGATATATATTATTGTTTTAGAATATGACAAATATTCTAACAAAACTAATATATAGCAATATAGCGAATATTCGTAAAATACACATATAGACTGCAATTTAGCTAATATAGTGCTATAAAGTCGTAATTTTTTTTCTCTTATGAACTTCAGATTTGAAGAAAAATAAAAACTTTGAAAAAAAAGGCTATAGCATTATATTAGCTAAATTGTAGTCTACTCTATATGTGTATTTTACGAACATTCACTATATTGCTATATATTCTTGTTTTCGAATATGACGAATATTCTTAAAACAAATATATAGCAATATATTTATTTACTGGCTGCTATGTATTCTTTTTTGATCAACTTCGCATTACGCGATTTTTACATTTAAGATTAATCGCAATCGCGAAAATAATCTCGAATTCGAATATGGGACCTGCCGCTCATTACTAGTTACACTCAGGAGACTTATAGAAAATCGCTACGGGACATTAACCATATTCTCACTATCAGTGCGAGAGCTCCGCACGTGTGAGAATAGAGGGACTGTGACTACATTTGCGGATAATGTGATTTTATGTTTTTTATTATGTATTAAAGTATGGTATTATTTTTATAGCAGCTGGCCATTGGATATTTATGTTTGCTGTTTTGCCATGTTCTTTCCATTTGGTTATGATAGATTTGATGGTGCTCCTGGGGATCATCAAAGATTTGGATATTTTTTTATAACCTAACCCTGACTTTACTTCTCAACAACATTGTCCCTTACTTGCTTGAAGAGTTCCTTGGTCTTCATGGCAGTGTTTGGCTAGGGATGCCTCTTGCTTAGGTGTTGCAGCCTCTGGGGCCTTTCAAAAATGGTGTGTATATGTAATGACAGATCATGTGACACTTAGATTGCACACAGGTGGAAATCCTTTCACTAATTATGTGACTTGTGAAGGTAATTGGTTGCACTAGAGCTTTTTAAGGACTTCCTAACAAAGGGGGTGAATACATATGCACATGCCAATTTTCAGTTTTCTATTTCTACACAATAGTTTTATTTATATATTTTTCTCATTTCACTCTACCAACTTAGACTATTGTGTTCTGATCCATCACATAAAATTCTGATTAACAAAACATTGAACTTAAGGCTGTAATGTAAAAAAACACAAAAAAAGTCAAGGGGGGTGAACACTTTTGCAAGGCACTGTTGGTGCAGGTCCCACCACGCAGTACACTCCCATTCACTTCTATGGGGAGCCGGCTTGGTGGTGGCCCGACCGGAGTCCTCCAGCCACCACCTTGCGGCGCTCCTTTCTGGATATAGTTGCAGGTCCCAGCGGTGGAACCTGCACCTATCAGACAATGGGTGCATATCCTAGCGATATGCCACCATTGTCCAGGATGAAAATTTTGTTGAAAATTTGCAAACATAGCTTTTAACCCCTTAGGGACTCAGCCCTATTTCACCTTAAGGACTTGGCCATTTTTTGCAAATCTGACCAGTGTCACTTTAAGTGGTGATAACTTTAAAACGCTTTGACTTATCCAGGCCATTCTGAGATTGTTTTTTCGTCACATATTGTACTTCATGACACTGGTAACATGAAGTCAAAAAAATTCATTTTTATTCATAAAAAAATACCAAATTTACCAAAAATTTGTAAAAAATTGCAAATTTCCAAGTTTCAATTTCTCTACTTCTATAATTCATAGTAATACCTCCAAAAATAGTTATTACTTTACATTCACCATATGTCTACTTCATGTCTGGATCATTTTGGGAACGATATTTTATTTTTTGGGGATGTTACAAGGCTTAGAAGTTTAGAAGCAAAACTTGAAATTTTCCAGAAAAAAAAAATATATATATTTTTAGGGACCAGTTCAGGTCTGAAGTCACTTTGTGAGGCTTACATAATAGAAACCACCCAAAAATGACCCATTCTATAAACTTCACCCCTCAAGGTATTCAAAACTGATTTTACAAACTTTGTTAACCCTTTAGGTGTTTCACAAGAATTAATGGAAAATAGAGATACAATTTCAAAATTTCACTTTTTTAGTAGATTTTCCATTTTAATATTTTTTTTCCAGTTACAAAGCAAGGATTAACAGCCAAACAAAACTCAATATTTATGGACCTGATTCTGTAGTTTACAGAAACACGCCATATGAGGTCGTAAACCGCTGTGCGGGCACACGGCAGGGCGCAGAAGGAAAGGAATGCCATACGGTTTTTGGAAGGCAGATTTTGCTGGACTGTTTTTTTTTTACACCATGTCCCATTTGAAGCCCCCCTGATGCACTCACCTAAAGAATTATTAGGAACACCTGTTCTATTTCTCATTAATGCAATTATCTAGTCAACCAATCACATGGCAGTTGCTTCAATGCATTTAGGAGTGTGGTCCTGGTCAAGACAATCTCCTGAACTCCAAACTGAATGTCAGAATGGGAAAGAAAGGTGATTTAAGCAATTGTGAGCGTGGCATGGTTGTTGGTGCCAGACGGGCCGGTCTGAGTATTTCACATCTGCTCAGTTACTGGGATTTTCACGCACAACTATTTCTAGGGTTTACAAAGAATGGTGTGAAAAGGGAAAAACATCCAGTATGGCGGCAGTCCTGTGGGCAAAAAATGCCTTGTGGATGCTAGAGGTCAGAGGAGAATGGGCCGACTGATTCAAGCTGATAGAAGAGCAACGTTGACTGAAATAACCACTCGTTACAACTGAGGTATCCAGCAAAGCATTTGTGAAGCCACAACACGCACAACCTTGAGGCGGATGGGCTACAACAGCAGAAGACCCCACCGGGTACCACTCATCTCCATTACAAATAGGAAAAAGAGGCTACAATTTGAACGAGCTCACCAAAATTGGACTGTTTGAAGACTGGAAAAATGTTGCCTGGTCTGATGAGTCTCGATTTCCGTTGAGACATTTAAATGAGTCCGAATTTGGCGTAAACAGAATGAGAACATGTATCCATCCACTGATGGCTACTTCTAGCAGATAATGCACCATGTCACAAAGCTAGAATCATTTCAAATTGGATTCTTGAACATGACAATGAGTTCACTGTACTAAAATGGCCCCCACAGTCACCAGATCTCAACCCAATAGAGCATCTTTGGGATGTGGTGGAACGGGAGCTTTGTGCCCTGGATGTGCATCCCTCAAATCTCCATCAACTGCAAGATGCTATCCTATCAATATGGGCCAACATTTCTAAAGAATGCTATCAGCACCTTGTTGAATCAATGCCACGTAGAATTAAGGCAGTTCTGAAGGCAAAAGGGGGTCCAACACCGTATTAGTATGGTGTTCCTAATAATTCTTTAGGTGAGTATATATATATATATATATATATATATATATATATATATGGGAGGTTGTTTCTTTGTGCCTTTCACTATATGTATATAGTTCCTGTAAATGTAGGGGTGGGGCTACGGCCCCATCACTCATGCACAGATAGGGGATACACTGATATAGAAACCCCCTAATTCTTCCCTTCTATGTCTACTATATATGGACCAGTCTTAAATGAAGCAAGTAAAGTCAATATTCTCATTTAATCATGTGGGTGAAACCGTGTTAAGTTGTAAATTCACCGTGATTCCTTCTGTTTTAATATCTGATCGATATTTCCTCCCCTAGATGTGCAGACCACTTCAATCATAGAGAAGGTAATACCAGCAAAATCACCATTATGTTGTAGTTGAATATGTCTCACAATCGGTTTATCTCGTTTATTTCTGATATCCCCTAGATGTTCCAAAATTTGTGTTTTGAACTTCCTACATGTTTTACCCACATGTATGGACTCACATTGACATTGCATCAGATAAATGATGCCCCTAGTATAACATTCGCAAAAGCTTTGGGCTTGATAGACTTTTGTACCCGAACTATCCCTGAAGGCATCACCAATCCTAACAAATGGACAGGGTTTACAGTGCCCACATTTGAATACCATTTTTATGGTTTTGAAGCCTGGTCTCTTTTCTTTTTGATTCAAAATGTCTGTATAATAGGGTTATCACCAATATTTCGACCCCTGCGAAATGTGATAGAGGAGTATCAGATAAGTAATCCTTAAGGTCAGGATCTGTTTTTAAAAGGGATCAATAGGGATTCAAAATGTCCCTAACTTGATTCTGCCCAGAATCAAAAACTCCCAATTATGCGCAATAAGTTTTCCCCCTTTCGCACCAGTGGTTGGAAGAGTGCTGCATGATTACTTTTACGTGAATTTTTCCAAACCTTTTTTTAGGCACTGATCTGGACAACCCCTCCGTTTAAATCTGTGAAATAATTGTGACGCTTCATGCTCAAATTCCTTCAAAGTGGAGCAATTTCGCCTGATTCTCAAAATTCAACTTTTGGAATCCCCCTTCTTAGGGGTTTCAGATGGAAGCTTTCCCACCTCAATAGGCTATTCATTGCAGTTTATTTACGGTTAAAGCGTAGTCTTCAACTGTTGGTGTTCTCCCTTACTAATTCTTATATCAAGAAATGAGATTCAGGTGCTATTTAGTGCAGATGTGAAATGCAAGCCAATGTGGTTTACATTGAGCTTAGCCATAAACTGTTCAAATATATTGACAGATCCCGTCCAATACAATATTATATCGTCTATGAAACAGGCCCACAGTGGAATAAACTGGGTCAATGGTGACATCTCCATAAAAATGACTGTATCCTCCCACCAGCCCAGAAGCAAATTTGCATAAGTCGGTGCAAAATCGAATTTTTTCCAGTAACAAAGCAAGGGTTAACAGCCAAACAAAACTCAATATTTATGGCCCTGATTCTTTAGTTTACAGAAACACCCCATATGTGGTCGTAAAATACTGTACGGGCACACGGCAGGGCGCAGAAAGAAAGGAATGCCATATGGGTTTTGGAAGGCAGATTTTGCGGGACTGTTTTTTTTGACACCATGTCCCATTTGAAGGCCCCCGATGCACCCCTAGTGTAGAAACTCCAAAAAAGTGGCCCCATTTTAGAAACTATGGGATAGGGTGGCAGTATCGTTGGCACTAGTTTAGGGTACATATGATTTTTGGTTGCTCTATATTACATTTTTTGTGAGGCAAGATAACAAGAAATAGCTGTTTTGGCACCGTTTTTATTTTTTGTCATTTACAACATTCATCTGACAGGTTAGATCATGTGATATTTTTATAGACCATGTTGTCACGGATGCAGCGATACCTAATATGTATACTTTTTTTTATTTATGTAAGCTTTACACAATGATTTCTTTTTTTAAGCAAACAAAATCATGTTTTAGTGTTTCCATAGTCTGAGAGCCATAGTTTTTTCAGTTTTTGGGCGATTACCTTGGTTATGGTATTATTTTTGCGGGATGAGATGACGGTTTTATTGGCACTATTTGGGGGTACGTGTGACTTTTTGATCGCTTGCTATTACACTTTTTGTGATGTAAGGTGACAAAAAATGGTTTATTTAGCACAGTTTTTATTTAAAAAAATTTAAGGTGTTCATCTGAGGGGTTAGGTCGTGTGATATTTTTATAGAGCCGGTCGATACGAACGTGGCGATACCAAATATGTATACTTTTTTTTATTTATGTAAGTTTTACGCAATAGCAGCATTTTTGAAACAAAAAAAATGATGTTTTAGTGTCTCCATATTCTGAGCCATAGTTTTTTTTATTTTTTGGGCGATTGTCTCAGGTAGGGGCTGATTTTTTTGCGGGATGAGGTGACAGTTAGATTGGTACTATTTTTGGTACTATTTTTTTTTTTTTTTACGGTGTTCATCTGAGGGGTTAGGTCATGTGATATGTTTATAGAGCCTGTCGATACGGAAGCGGCGATACCTAATATGTATTCTTTTTTTTACCAATTTTTTTTTAACTTTATTTGGGGGGAAAATGACATTTTTGTTTATTTTTACTTGAAACTTTTATTTTTTTGGGGGGGAAAACTTTAGTTTTTCAACTTTTTTTTCACTTTATTTTTTGTCCCACTTTGGGACTTGAACTTTTGGGGTCTAATCCTTTACAATGCATTCCAATACTTCTGTATTGGAATGCATTGGCTGTATGATTAATACTGTATGTATTACTCATACAGCTTCCGGCCTGTGAGATCCAGGGGGCTGATCTAACAGGCTTATCACCGGAAGGCAGCACGATGCCTTCCTTAGACATCGCGCTGCCTTCCATGCCATCGGGTCCCACCTACAGCCGCATGGGGACCCGATGGCACCGCCCGCCGCCGCCGCAACTGCAGGTAAAAGCCACAAACCGCAGGTCTGAATTGACCTGCGGTTTGTGGCAATCGCCGATATGGGGGGGTCACATGACCCCCCTCGGCGTTGTGACAGGATGCCTGCTGAATGATATTTTTAAAGTTAGGACGTACTGGTACGTCCTAAGTTCTTAAGGACTCGGCAAACATGGCGTACCGGTACGTCCTAAGTCCTTAAGGGGTTTAAACTTCTAAGCCTTCTAAGGTCCTAACAATTTACAAAATGGATGCCAACATAAAGCAGGCATATGGGGAATGTTGATTGATAACCATTTTTATGAGGTATTAATACCTGTCTTAAATGTAGAGAAATTCAAAATTGAGAAAATTGTGAATTTTGGATTATTTTATAAACAAAGGTGAAATATATCGACTCAAATTTACCACTGTCATAAAGTACAATGTGTCACGAGAAAACAATCTTAGAAAGGCTTGGATAAGTAAACGTGTTCCAAAGTTATTACCACATAAAGTGACACATGTCAGATTTGCCTAAATCGGTCTGGGATTTAAGGTGAAAAAGTGGCTACTAAAAGGGTTAATGCTTTAAGTAAACAATGACAATGAACTTGACCTTTAAAATGACTTTCAGTTTCTTTTATGGAGTGTCATCACACTGTGATGTGGTATATTATTCAAGTTTAGAATTGCTACATCTGTATTATGAAGAAAGAAAATGTCGACCAAACCTAGTTAGTAAAAGGATGGTATTTCAATAGAAGAATAGAGGCAAGGGACTTAACGGGGGTTGTCCAATATTATGATATTGATGGCCTAGCATCATGATAGGCTATCAATATCATATCTTCAGGGTCTAATACCATGTAATCAGCTGTTTGGCAGTAGTTCCAGTATCATTCACTTTATAATGAGCAGTGCTTTAGTTAGTTACCAGCTCAATCCACTACACAATGGACCAAACTGTATAGTTCCTACACCTAGATACATTGCTTGAGCTACTGCATAACTGCTGATTGGTTTAGGTGCCAGGAGGAAAGGCCATCAATATCAAAATACAGAAAACCCTTTTAGTGTACCACTTAGTTTGGGCTTAATGATCGGACCCAGTAGGAATCAAATCTGATTTTTTTTTAATACAACAGCAAAGAAAAAGGTTTTAAACAGGGTATTCCATTTTAGCAATTTATGTCTGAAACTAGAATACCCTTCATAGTCATCTGCATGGAGTTTGTATGTTCTCCCCCCGCTTTTGCGTGGGTTTCCTCCCACATCCAAATACATACTAATAGGGAAACTTAGATTGTGAGCCCCATTGGGGACAGCATGATGCTAATGCTCTAAAGCGCTGCAGAATATATCAGCGCTACATAAGTGCGCAAAATAAATAAATTATATGCTGTGGCCAGAGGTGGTCAGGAATATGGAAACAGTACAGCTACACCGTGTACTATGCAGGTAATACTGTAGAAGCTGCATAGCACATCAAGCTAAGCTTTTTTCCATAACTTGAAAGCTACTTACGCATCATAGTTTGCAGCGCCACACTGTTTCTATAGTTCCTATTAACTTGCTACTGGAGTTTACAGAAACGCATAGCATAGCCCAGACACCTCAGTCTGCCGAATAGGACAGGTATCGCGATTTTGGCCATGAATGTCTGAGATATAAATGCCTCTTTGACAAAGGTTCCTCCGGGGTGATGAAGGCATTGTTGGGAACTACACAGATAAATATCCTGAAACAAAAACAACTTAGCAAAATTCTTACAGTTGTTTTGTTTACATTGTATGTAAACTTGTAAAGTCTTGTCTTTTTCTAAAAGTTATCAACATCTACTATTAATCGAATGCAGTATGTGCATACTCGTTTGGTCAGACCAGAATATCCATAACTGCATACTTCTTAAACCATAGAAATTCATAGGGACCTAGTCTTCCAGTCCATTATAGGGATGAGGGCTGGGATCTTTAAATGTTAATGAAGCTCTTCATTTACCTCAAACCAACACTATGTTAAATCATGTAAGGATCTTCTTTGAACTGTTGTCTCACACCTGAAAATATACAATTGTGTAGAATGTCATCATAAAGTATATTGCTGTTATATAATAATGTCCTTAGTTGGAACCAATGGACAAAAATATCTGTATAATAATATTTATCTGTCCACCTTCTGATTTAAATGATCTGTCCCACCTTTGAACACCATTTTATTTCAACTACTTTCTGTGCAGCATCATTTCTTAATGGAATTTTACTCCAAATCCCTTGCATAAACTATTGAAAGAAATTCTGACTTCCATTAGCCACCACTAGATGGAGCATAGGACCTTGCTATGTACATTTATTCATTGAGAAACAGTCACAGGCGGCCAAATCCAAACATGCAATTACACAGGGGGTACATATTACTGTAAATATAGCAAGCAACACATTTATGTACATTTTTTCAAATATTTTTTTAGCATTTTGCAATTTTACTGTATTTGAAATAAAAGTCAATGGGCATAGCACACATACATATAATGAGTGATAACGTCAGATGTCGATGTAAATTGTAACATTTCAGTGAATGTTGAAAAGTGACATTGATTATTAGCAATGCCAGATGGCAGCCTATGGCATCATCATTAGTCATTAGAGCTAGAAATAATGAAAACTTGATGTGTGATGATCACAATGTAAAAATGTCCTAAAGTGGACTTTTTAACTAGATATAAGAGTCATGTAAATATTTATTCATCTTACTTATGGCTGAAAGCATTTTAAAGATGACTTGAAAAGATAGTGTCTTAAAATACTTTAATTGTGTGCATATTTTCAATATTATGAGTACTTTTAACAATAAGGTAATAAAAAAAAAATGTTAACAGTGACAGAAAAGGCAACAGTTATAAACACTAGTTAAAGTGTATTAGAAGAACAGCCCATTTGTCGTCATTATAAAGGCCTTTGTATTTGTGATTGATAAGATGACTGGGGGACTAGGCTGAATATGTCCTATTAAATTGATTTACTGTACAGATGCAAAATTTCCTGAACATTGTGAGAACTCATTACTACCAAATGAAGTTAGAAATGTTTCTAACGCTGTTCTTCTGATATTTATTTCATTTGAACGATTCATTCTTTCAATAAGCAATTTCATTTTTATAGATTACCTCATAGGAACAATAATGTTGCGGAAAACGATCTCCAGAAATAAATTTTAGAGCCAATTCATTAAATCAACAGTGGTTGATAGCCTTCCATTTTGTACTTTTCAAACAGTAGCAGTTACATTTTTAATTGATATATATACAATAAAGCTCTTGTTGCCAATCACATCACATAGCACCGACATGTTCCCCAGTGTTATACAGACATTATAATTGCTTGTTGTCCCCAATGAAGCTCACAATATGTTCCCTATAAGTATGTCTTTGGAGCATGGGAGAAAACCTGAGTACTTGGAAGAAACCCCCACAAGGATGATGAGAACAAGAATGAAGAGAACATACAAACTCTGTGTAGCTGTTGTCCTTGGTCAGATTAACCACCGTGCTTCCTGTAGAAGGAGGTTCCTGTATACATATAACATAAGGATGAGCCTTGACCAAAAATGCAATTGGCAATACCTTTAGTCAGATACTTAATATTATACAGGACAAAAGAATTGGTACTGTGCAGTGTCCATAAGCACTCAATAAAACATATACACTGCGTGCAGAATTATTAGGCAAATGAGTATTTTGACCACATCATCCTCTTTATGCATGTTGTCTTACTCCAAGCTGTATAGGCTCGAAAGCCTACTACCAATTAAGCATATTAGGTGATGTGCATCTCTGTAATGAGAAGGGGTGTGGTCTAATGACATCAACACCCTATATTAGGTGTGCATAATTATTAGGCAACTTCCTTTCCTTTGGCAAAATGGGTCAAAAGAAGGACTTGACAGGCTCAGAAAAGTCAAAAATAGTGAGATATCTTGCAGAGGGATGCAGCACTCTTAAAATTGCAAAGCTTCTGAAGCGTGATCATCGAACAATCAAGCGTTTCATTCAAAATAGTCAACAGGGTCGTAAGAAGCGTGTGGAAAAACCAAGGCGCAAAATAACTGCCCATGAACTGAGAAAAGTCAAGCGTGCAGCTGCCAAGATGCCACTTGCCACCAGTTTGGCCATATTTCAGAGCTGCAACATCACTGGAGTGCCCAAAAGCACAAGGTGTGCAATACTCAGAGACATGGCCAAGGTAAGAAAGGCTGAAAGACGACCACCACTGAACAAGACACACAAGCTAAAACGTCAAGACTGGGCCAAGAAATATCTCAAGACTGATTTTTCTAAGGTTTTATGGACTTATGAAATGAGAGTGAGTCTTGATGGGCCAGATGGATGGGCCCGTGGCTAGATTGGTAAAGGGCAGAGAGCTCCAGTCCGACTCAGACGCCAGCAAGGTGGAGGTGGAGTACTGGTTTGGGCTGGTATCATCAAAGATGAGCTTGTTGGGCCTTTACGGGTTGAGGATGGAGTCAAGCTCAACTCCCAGTCCTACTGCCAGTTTCTGGAAGACACCTTCTTCAAGCAGTGGTACAGGAAGAAGTCTGCATCCTTCAAGAAAAACATGATTTTCATGCAGGACAATGCTCCATCACACGCGTCCAAGTACTCCACAGCGTGGCTGGCAAGAAAGGGTATAAAAGAAGAAAATCTAATAACATGGCCTCCTTGTTCACCTGATCTGAACCCCATTGAGAACCTGTGGTCCATCATCAAATGTAAGATTTACAAGGAGGGAAAACAGTACACCTCTCTGAACAGTGTCTGGGAGGCTGTGGTTGCTGCTGCACGCAATGTTGATGGTGAACAGATCAAAACACTGACAGAATCCATGGATGGCAGGCTTTTGAGTGTCCTTGCAAAGAAAGGTGGCTATATTGGTCACTGATTTGTTTTTGTTTTGTTTTTGAATGTCAGAAATGTATATTTGTGAATGTTGAGATGTTATATTGGTTTCACTGGTAAAAATAAATAATTGAAATGGGTATATATTTGTTTTTTGTTAAGTTGCCTAATAATTATGCACAGTAATAGTCACCTGCACACACAGATATCCCCCTAAAATAGCTAAAACTAAAAACAAACTAAAAACTACTTCCAAAAATATTCAGCTTTGATATTAATGAGTTTTTTGGGTTCATTGAGAACATGGTTGTTGTTCAATAATAAAATTAATCCTCAAAAATACAACTTGCCTAATACTTCTGCACTCCCTGTACTGAGAATTACACTCAGCATATAAAGTAGAGCAAGATAAATGGAACTGTGCAACATCTATATACACAGACTTAGCACAGCATGAGAAGTACACCCATCCGTACATGACTGTACATGACATAAGAAGTGGTACTGGCCAGTATCCCTGTACAGACCGGAACTGTCCCACAGAGGAGTAGGTGAATTGCCCTGTGGGCTCTTGAACCAGGGTGGGCTCCTAGTCCCCCACCCCTTGCACAATTGGCACATGGCACAGTGCACTACATATTCACAGGCGAGTCACATTATCATGACCAGTTTTTACTTTCGAAGTTGGTAGCACATAGCTTATGAAAAAATAATGTGTCTAGAACTGGCTAGGTGGATATGAACGGTGTGCCGTAGGCTTTCTGCACACATATCCCTTGTTGCCGTCATGGCTAAAAGGGGTGATTTATCAGAGTTGCAGAAAGGAATGATTATTAGATTTCAGGCCAAGGATGGCACTATTTCTGAAACAACACAGTTTGTGAACTGTTTGCATGATGCTGTGATGAAAGTGTATCGTTAGTGTACAAATGGTATAATTGAGAATAAGTGACATGGAAACTGCAGAGACCCACGTGCCACTGATGTGAATGGTGAATGTCGGTCATAAAGGTGCGCCATCCATTTGGGGCTCCGGAACAAATGGATGGTCACTGCGCCACTGCTAAAAAGTTACATCAGTAAAAAGGTTTAAATTTTTGCCTTCTTCGATGAGTCACATTGCCTTCTGAAAGAACAGATGAATTTTGGAATGTCAGGTGGAAAACATCAGAGAACAAACCCCCTGCAAACTATTGCTGGAAGAAAACACGCTGGTGGATGGAATGTTTTTGCGGCATTCTCTGGGCCCACTCATCTATATGAAAGGCACTCCCATTCCAATTTTGGTATGAACTCCATAATTGCAGACACATACACCAATACAGCTCTGATTGTCCCTTCCTTGGGGCGGATTGAATCTTCCAGCATGACAGATGCAACAGGTTCACATAGCTAGAAATAGTAATAAATGGCCGGCTGCTTTGTCAATTATATATCCGACATTTATTAGTTACCGTTCTAGAATTATATAAGAGTATATATAAAACACAATAATCCGTATAGAAACACAATAAAAAACTTAAAAATTAAGCTCCTCATTATACCTCTAACCACTGAAAAAGAGAAACCAATGCGGTTTTGAAACGCGTTTTGGTAATTAGGAACCACTGGACACTGACAGGTCTACAGGAGAGAACAATCTGAAGTACAGTTTAGATATTGAAAATTATACCCAGAATATAGGACAAAGAGAAGTGATACCATGCAATGTCCATTACAAAGACCGAAGGTGCACTCAGAATCACATGCCAGCATACAAGACAGGAAAAATATACTGTGAAGGATCCATACAGTATATACCCAAATAAGAGCAAATACTGAGAATTACACCCAATATACGGTACAAATACATAGGACAAGAGACATGGTAATTGTGCAATGTTCCTATGTATGCAGAATAAGAGCAGATACTGAGAATTTAGAAGGGTTTCCAGCAGTTAATATTGATGACCTATCATCAGTAGTGTTGATTTGAGCACCAAGTGATCAGGTGCTCTGTTCTCGAGTAGAGCACTTTGGGATGCTCGGGTTCTCTACAGAGCATCCGAGCACGATGGAAGTCAATGGGAGAACAGAGCATTAAACAAGGCAACCCCTTCTCTGAAGAGGGGGGGGTGCCTTGTCCATTGGAAAAGGTCATAAAGTGACAGAAACACCACCGAGAATGGATCAGGAACAGCATGGGGACGATGTCTGGATGCATCTTGGACTCTCAGGTCGCTGCTGTGAACAATGGTTGTGCCGAGTTTTACAGACTGACAAAAATACGCACGAAACTGAAGATTAAATCGATTTTAGAGGGAAAAATTTGTTAGGAAAGCATTCTTTCCTGTATATTTACTTGTATTAAAGTGCAAGTGCTGCAAAAAAGTACAAGGAAGAGGCACTTCCGATACAACCTGTAGTAGTCACGATGAAGGAGGGCCTCATTCACATTTGTGGTACAAAAGTTCAGTAGTGGGACTCCTATACTCATAAAGCCTATGCACTAAGTGGAAAGGGGCTGCCAAAAATTACAAGGAACCGGCACTCCAATACACCCTTTATTACAGATAAAGGATGGCATCATACACACCCTTGAAAAATTATGATTGATGGCCTGCTGGTGCCCCTCTAAAAATTAGGGGCGAGGGCCTGCTGCTGATCTGACCATCTAAAACATTAGGGGTAAGGATCTGCTGTTGAGCTAACCCTCTAAAACATTAGGGGCGAGGGTCTGCTGCTGATCTGACCATCTTAAACATCATGGGCGAGGGCCTGCTGGTGACTCCCTAAAACATTAGGTGTGAGGGTCTGCTGCTGAGCTGACTCTCTAAAACATTAGAACCGAGGGCAGCCTAATAAGCATGTTGATATGATGGATAAGGAGGAGGAGGACGAGAAAAGTAAAATTTAACCATATATCCTTTTTTGTGGTGGAAGGGGTGCATGGGAATACAGTGTATTCAATACATTATAAACAACACATTTAAAGTGCCTTTATATGCAGCTGCTTTCCTCTGGTGGAGTAGAGAAGTCAGGGGAAATCCAGGCTTTATTCATTTTGATAAGAGTCAACTTGTCAGCATTTTCAGTTGACAGGCGGATGCGCTTATCAGCTATTATGCCCCCAGCAGCACTAAATACCTGCTCTGACAAAACTCTTGCGGCAGGGCAGGCCAGCACCTCCAAGGTGTAGTTCATGCCACATGTCCAGCTTGGACACCCAACAGTTGTAAGGCATAGTGGGATCATTGGGGACGTTGACACGGTCTTCTGCGTACTCCTTCACCATCTTCCAAAACTTTTCCTTCCTTGTGACAATAGGCCGCACATTAGGGTGAGGTGCTTTCGGGGTGTCATGAAAATGTCCCCGGCCTTGGAGGGTGTTGCCCTGCTTCTGTTGGAACTGCTGTGTGTTCCCCTCTTCTCCACTCCTCGGTTGCCCAAGGAACTAAGTACTCTGCCGCCAGCGTAGTCAGCTGGAAAATTTTGGAGCAATTTTCCACAAGGACCTTCAGGTATTGCACCATTTTGCTAGTCCTCTCCACCACAGGAATGAGAGATGAGAAGTTCTCTTTGTAGCGGGGGTTGAGAAGTGTGAACAACAAGTAATCGGTGTTGGACACAATTCATATAACGCAAGGGTCACTGGAAAGGCAGCATATCTAGAGTCCCAGCAGACAAGACTTAACTGTCCTCATCAAGAGGATGACTCTGAATATACTCATCCTCTTCCTCCTCTTCGGCCCATCCAAGCTGAACAGATGGAATAAACCTGCTATGGGTACTTCCCTCTGTAGCGGAGGCAACCGTCTCCTGCTCCTCCTCCTCATCCAATTTTCGCTGAGAAGACGAACTGAGCGTGCTCTGGCTATCACCCTGTATACTGTCTTCCCCCATTTCCACCTCTTCCACATGCAAATAGTGGCATCACCGCTCATCATCTGTGTTGATTCCTCAAAGTTGTGTAAAACCTCACAGAGGTCAGACATCCATGCCCACTCCTCGCTTGTCGCTTGTGAAGAGCGAAAGCTGACTGGAAAGGCGACAACCATGTTGCAGCTAGTATTCCACTACTGCCCTATTGTCACTGAACCATGAACCAGACGTACAACAAGAGATAAGTGAAAATAAGAAGGCTTTATTGAACATAAAGCTGTAAAGCAAAAGTCCAAACGAATGGTGAAACCGAAGCAGAGTCTTTGAGAGGCCAGAGATCAGGAACTAGAAGGGTAGTCAGACGAAGCCAGGATCAGGAACCAGCAGGGTAGTCAGACGAAGCCAGGATCAGGAACCAGCAGGGTAGTCAGACGAAGCCAGGATCAGGAACCAGAAGCAGCAGCAGTCTTAGAAGCATGTGAACACAGGAGGACCAAGCAAGGAACTGAAGCCACAGACCTCCTATATATATGAGCTAGGCATCCAGCTCCTCCCAGTGGGAAGGAGGAGCCGCAGGGTGGAAGGCTACAAGAAACCCAGAAACCAAGATGGCCGCCAGCACATGTCAAACGAAGGAGAACAGCAAGAAGGTAAGACCATGACAGTACCTCCCCCTCAAGGGCCCCTCCTCCGCGGAGCAAAAAGCGGTTTCTGAGGGAAGCGTGCGTGGAAGGCTCGGAGCAAGGCAGGAGCATGGACATCTGCGGAGGGAACCCAGGAACGCTCCTCTGGACCATAACCACGCCAATGGACCAAAAACTGCACCCGACCGCGGACCAGGCGTGAGTCCAGGACATTGCTCACCTCATACTCCTCATGATTGCCCACTCGGACCGGACGAGGCCGAGGAACCGAGGAAGTGAAACGATTACACACCAGTGGCTTCAACAGGGAGACATGAAACACGTTAGAGATCCGCATGCCAGGAGGAAGCGCAAGGGCATAGGCTACCGGGTTTACCCTGCGAAGCACTCGGAAGGGACCAACAAAGCGAGGCGCCAGCTTGGGAGTGGGCACTCGAAGGTTGAGGTTGCGGGTGGACAACCATACACGGTCTCCGACCTGGTAGGAAGGAGCAGGCGCTCGTCTGCGATCAGCCTGGAGTCTCTGGCGCTGCGCAGAGACCTCAAGGGACTTCTGGATCTGTACCCAAGAAGCACGTAGGACAGAAAGGTGATCCTCCACAGCCGGAATATCCTGGGGAGAGAATACCTCCGGTAACACGGCAGGTTGGAACCCATAATTGGCCATGAAGGGAGACGTCCCAGAGGAAGAGTTCACCGCCGTGTTCCTGGCAAACTCAGCCCAAGGCAGAAGGTCAACCCAATTGTCTTGGTGATCGGAGACATAGCAACGAAGGAATTGCTCCAAGGCCTGATTGGATCGTTCTGCGGCCCTATTGGACTGAGGGTGGTAGGCCGAGGAGAAGGAGAGATGAATCCCCAACTGGGAGCAAAAGGCGCGCCAGAACCTGGACACAAACTGACTCCCCCGATCCGACACAATCTCCTTGGGCAAACCGTGCAACCGGAAGACCTCCCTGGCAAAAATCGTGGCCAACTCTTGTGCAGAGGGTAACTTCTTGAGAGGAACACAGTGGCACATTTTGGAAAACCGATCCACAATCATGAGAATGACCGTATGGCCTCGGGATGCAGGGAGGTCCACAATGAAATCCGTCCCCAGGTGTGACCATGGGCGCTCCCCGGTGGCTATGGGTTGCAGAAGGCCCAACGGAAGGTGCCGAGGGGACTTACTCTGGGCACAAACGGAGCATGCCGCTACATATGCGGCGATGTCGGAACGTAGGGAAGGCCACCAGAACAGACGTGAAACAGCCCAGGACAGCTGATTCTTTCCAGGATGCCCCGCGGTCTTGGAGTTATGGTAGGTTCGCAACAACCGAGTGCGCAACTCCTCAGGCACAAAACATCTGCCGTTGGGTCTCCCAGGGGGAGCACCAGATTGAGCCGCCAAAATCTGCTCACCCAGGGGAGAGGTCAGGCTGGTGCGAATGGCGGCCAGGATCTGATTCGGAGGTATGACCGAAGTCGGAATCGACTCCTCCCTGGACAGCTCGGAGTACTGCCGTGATAGGGCATCCGCCCTGATGTTCTTAGAACCGGGTAGGTAGGAGACCACGTAATTAAAACGTGACAAGAACAGAGCCATTCTGGCCTGACGTGGTGTCAATCTCTTGGCCTCAGAAAGGTAGGTCAGATTCTTATGGTCCGTCAGGATGAGAACCGGAACCACCGAACCCTCGAGCAAGTGCCTCCATTCTTTAAGGGCCTGCACGATGGCCAATAACTCCCTGTCACCAATCTGTTAGTTTGCACTCCGCGGAAGACAGTTTCCGGGAGTAAAACCCACAAGGAAGCCAGAGGACCCTCTGGTGTTCTACGCTGAGACAGAAGGGCGCTACTCCCGTCTCAGACGCGTCCACCTCGAGGACAAAGGGCAACCCAGGGTTGGGATGCGACAGAATCGGAGCCGACACAAAAGCGGACCTTTAGGGCCTCAAAAGCTCGGGATGGCCTCGAGCGGCCAGACCTGGGAATTACTGCCCCCTACCTGGTCAGATCCGTGAGAGGCTTGGCCAGCATGGAAAGTCCCTGATGAACTTCCGATAATAATTGGCGAAGCCCAAAAAGCGCTGCAGGGGAACGAAGACCACTGGGCTGGGGCCACTGTAAGACAGCCGAAACCTACTCGGATCCATGGAGAACCCCTCAGCTGGAAATGATGTAACCTAAGAAGGTTACCTGGGGAGTCGGTGAAATTCGCATTTCTCAAGCTTACCGAACAGCTTGTTCTCTCGTAACCGTTGCAACACTCGACTGACATCCAGAATGTGGGCCTCCATGGATTCAGAATATACCAAGATGTCATCCAAATAGACCACCACACACTGCTGCAACAGGTCACGGAAAACATCGTTGATGAATTCCTGAAAGACTTGCGGGCGCATTGTCACAACCCAAAGGGCATAACCAAGGATTCATAATGACCGGTCCTGGTGTTAAACGCGGTCTTTTCCACTCATTCGCCCGCCTTGATCCTTACCAGGTTATATGCCGCCCTCAAGGTCAGTTTGGTAAAGACCGTGGCCCCCTTTAAGGCGATCGAGACAGCTCGGAAATCAAGGGTATCGGGTAAGCGTTCTTGATCGTGATGCGATTGAGACCCCTGTAATCGATGCAAGGCCTCCACTCACCGCCCTTCTTTTCACAAAGAAAAATCCAGCCCCTGCCGGGGACGAGGGGATTTGCGAATGGTCCGCGTGAAAGCGCCTCCCTCACGCACTCCTCCATGGCCTCCTTCTCCCTAAACCGACAGTGGATAGACTTGCCACGAGGAGGGAACGGCACCAGTTGGTAACTCTATGGGGGCACAATCGTAGTGGGCGGTGCGGATGGTAGGGCAACCGCGCGCACCTTACGAATACATCCCGGTACTCCTCGTATTCAGGAGGCAACAGAGAGTCCAAGGAAGTACACAGGCAACTTGACAGACCCATGGATGCAACTGACGCCCACAACTGCGTGACCACGAGAGGATCTCGGCCGATCTCCAATCGAAAGTCGGATTTATGCTTCTGGAGCCAGGGGTAACCCCAAGACCCACCGAGTAGTGTGGAGACGAAATAACCTGGAGACAGACCGACTCTCTGTGAACGGCACCAATGGCTATCCCCACTGGAAGGGTCTCATGAGTCACTGTGTGACGACAGAAGGGGTCTGCCGTCTAAGTCGCCTCAAGAGCCAGTGGGGAACCTCGAGCCTGCAGAGGAATGGAATTGGCGGCAGCGAACACACTATCAATGAACAAACCAGCAGGGCACCAGAGTCCACCAACGCCTGGGTCGTCACCGAGCCCCCGACCCAGGAGAGGACAACAGTGATCAGTGGTTTGTCAACACGGGAAACCGGGGACGAGGAGACTCCACCCAAGATCTGCCCCCGACAGGATCTCAGGTACGAGCGTTTCCCGGACGGTTCGGACATGCCAACCGAAAATGCCCACCGAGACCACAGTACATGCATCGACCCTCGCGTCTCCGGAGTACCCTCTCCCCCTCGGACAGGTGAGCAAACCCCAGCTGCATGGGTTCACCCCCAGACAAGTCATCCCCAGGAGGCGTGGGAGGAGAGGGAGGCACGGGTGGGACAGCAAACGTAGGCGCCAATCTGTTAGAAGACCTCCGCAGGCTCTCCTTAAAGGAAGGTCTCTCCCTGAGTCTGGTGTCAATCAAAATCAGGAAAGAAATAAGAGACTCGAGCTCCACTGGTAGGTCCTTAGCTGCAACCTCATCCTTCAAGGCATCCGAGAGACCATGAGAGAAAGCAGCGACCAGAGCCTCATTATTCCAGCCCACCTCTGCTGCCAGGGTACGAAACTCAATGGCGTATTCAGCTACGGATCGTGACCCTGTCTGATGGACTTAAGGAGCTTCGCAGCAGAGGCAGCACGAGCAGCACATCGAATACCTTCCGAAAAGAAGCAACAAAAACCGGAAAACTCGCACCACCGGATTGTTGTTCTCCCATAAAGGGCTGGCCCAGGCCAAGGCCTTGTCCGAGAGCAGCGAGATCAAGAAGCCCACCTTTGATCTCTCAGTAGGAAAGGCATGTGGCAGCAACTCGAAATAAATGCCCACCTGGTTAAGGAAACCTCGGCACTGAGTTGGCTCTCCCGCAAAGCGCTGTGGAAGAGGGGCAGAACCGGTCAGACCCCGAAACACCGCAGGCGCAACAACAGGTGTCGGGTAGACTCTGGCGCAACAACCGGAGCGGCAGTAGGAGCGACAACCGACCCATCGCAACGGGAGGCGAAATGAGCCTGCGTTCAAGCAGTGGTTTGCAACGCCACAGGCGAACCGACCCAACAGGTTGATCCTGCTGATCAAGTCTGGCAACCAGCATGGGTAGCGAGGATGGCCCTGTACCGTCAGAACTCATGCTTGGTCCTAATGTCACGGAACCATGAACCAGACGTACAACAAGAGATAAGTGAAAATAAGAAAGGCTTTATTGAACATAAAGCTGTAAAGCAAAAGTCCAAACGAATGGTGAAACCGAAGCAGAGTCTTTGAGAGCCAGAAGATCAGGAACCAGAAGGTGTAGTCAGAACGAAGCCAGGATCAGGAACCAGCAGGGTAGTCAGACGAGAGCCAGGATCAGGAACCAGCAGGGTAGTCAGACGAAGCCCAGGATCAGGAACCAGAAGCAGGCAGCAGTCTTAGAAGCATGTGAACACAGGAGGACCAAGCAAGGAACTGAAGCCACAGACCTCCTATATATATGAGCTAGGCATCCAGCTCCTCCCAGTGGGAAGGAGGAGCCGACAGGGTGGAAGGCTACAAGTAACCCAGAAACCAAGATGGCCGCCAGCACATGTCAAACGAATGGAGAACAGCAAGAAGGTAAGACCATGACACCTATGCTGGCTCACAAAGCACTGTGCAAACATGTTGGAAAGTGGAGTTCCAGCACGTGCTCTCATCGCACAACAGTCGGTGATTGCTAGGCTATTGCAAGTGCTGCTGCAGCGTTGCAGACCGTGGATCAGCTTGTATGAGACTTTTGGAAATGGGCACACTACGCAGCGCACCTCTTCACCAGTAGCTCAGGCAAATTGGGGTATGGTTGTGGAGAAACCGCTGACCACTTAGTTTAAGGACGTGTGGGCTCAGGCATTGGTTATGTGTGTGAGCTTGCCGAGCTCCAAAGTCGCCGCCATAGTTATTGGCCATTAATATCAGACACAACCCATGCCTGGTTGTAGGTTGAGTGGCGAGAGCCACAGCTCAGTCTGTTACCTTATACCCTGCCACAGCTCTGCGGCAGTTTTGCTGTTGTCACCTAAGCAAATTAGTTTCAGCGCTGGCTGTTGCCGTTTCCCCATTGCAGTGCTACACTGCTTCCAGCTACTGACTGATGGCTGACTGGTGCTGCAAGATGAGAATTCAGAGGTGGAAGTGGAGGAAGAGGTGGAGGACGAGAAGGGGGAGTTTCAGCCACTAATGTAGGTGGTTGTGGAAATCCTGATGGAAGTAAGGCCCGCAATCCTTGGCGTCGGTAGCACCTGTGCCATCCCAGGGTACCACTCTCTCCCAGCCTCCACAACATTCACCCAGTGTGCCATCAGGGAAATGTAGCATCCCTGGCTAAAAGCAATTGTCCATGTTTCAGTCCTTAAGTGGACCTTCGCAATAACTGTGTTGGTCAGGGGACGGGTGATGTTACGGGACACATGCTGGTATACGGCGTGGATGGCACACCGGGAAAAATAGTGGCGATTGGGGACTGAGTAACAAGGGACGGCCACCGCCATCAGGCTGTGGAAAGCCTCAGTGTCCACAAGCTTAAATGGCAGGGCCATCAATTTAGAAAGTTGCAAATTTAAGTGTTTGTGCCTGTGGGTGGGTGGCTGGCTATTTGAACTTTCGTTCAAAGACGTGGGGTATGGACATCTGTACGCTGCACTGTGGGACACAGAAGTGGATGTGCGAGCTGATGGTGCTTGCGAAGGTCCATGTGCAGTGGCGGGAGGCATCCCGGGCCTGCGGCTTGAACATGAGATTGGCCAGCACATAACACAGGGGGAAGAGAGGCAGTGGTGTGACCCGCAGACACTGATTGCGGGACCCAGGCGTCGTCCCACCTATTAGGGATGCTTTGAAGCCATGTGGCGGATCATGCTGGTGGTGGGTGGTAAGATTGCGTGTGTTCACGCCCCGCTCATTTTGGTACGGGCACAGGTTGCAAACTACTATTCTTTCTCGTCCACACTTTCTTTAAGAAAAGTTCCATACTAGGCGGTAACACCTACCCCTTTGACAAGGGAGATTTCTGCAAGGGGAGTGCTCCGTGGAACAGTTGTCGGGGCCAGTTTGGTGTGGCCCGCCTTCTCCCTTTTCCACCCCACACTGCCTCTTCCAGCCTGTCGCATGCAGCAGATTCCTTCCCCCTCAGTACTGCTGTCCTCGCTTGGCTTTCCACCTTCCCAGGTTTGGGTCAGTGACTTCATTGCGACACCACTTCCTCTTACAGTTCCTCACTCTGCTCATCCTTCTGACTTAAATGACGTAACTACTATCTAAGTGATTGACAACTGTGTCTTATCCTCTTCCTCAACCTCTTGAGACAGTAAATGCTGTTAGTTATTGCAACTGTGTCTCATTATCATCCACCTCATTAAAACAGTAATTGTCGTTTCACCACTGTCATCTTCTTGTGATTGTGGATGCTCAAGAATTTGGGAATCAGTGCACAAGATTGTCCCTCTTCAAGCGTGCTTGGCTATGAGGTGCCATATCAAGGAATGGCGCTGAAAAGAGCTCCTCGGAATATCCAAGTGTGGGATTACTTGTTTGCCCAGACTCTCCATCGTGGGAGGAAGGGAGGGATCAGGGTGAGGATTGGGTTTTGAGCAGACTCTTGGCTACTGAGAACTGAACTTGGTGAAGACAGGGTGGTGATTAACCGACTGGAAGTATCTGCTGCAATCCCACCAACCACCAGGGTCGCACTGGTCTGACTTCAAGAGTGGTGTCCATGCACCACCCTGCAAACTGGGACATGAAGCTAGGTATCATGGATGATTGTTTTTCTTGTGTTCTTAGCAGAAGGCACAGTTTTCACGGCGCCCATGTCCGCTGCCTCTGCATGCACCATCAGCATCACGGGCCAATGCCACGTCCCTTACTGCTTGCCTTCTTCATATTAAATGTTATATATGATTGAAAGTCTGTCTCACGTACAGTAGCGTAGAATTTGTAAATGTATGCACAATCAAATTTAAAAAAGTTATTTGGGATGTGGAAACTTCACTCAGGAGATATCCCGCAGTAATATCAATGCTGTCACCAGCAGCTAATGAAAATTTACAGTGGGGATGAGGAAACGTATACAGGAGAGGTACCACCGGTAATGTCACTGTCCGTAGCGTCTACACAAAAAAAGTATACTGTATGTCATAGATAAATTTTTGAAGCGCGCACGTTACACTGCAGATGTGGGCCCTGGTAATGTCACTGTCAGAAGTGGACACCATCTATTGATAAAGTAATCTGTATGTCACAGATAATTTTTTGGATGCGCACACATTACACAGGAGATGTTGGCGTAGCTAATTTCACCGTCCGCAGCGGACACCGTCTATGGAAAAAGTACTCTGGATGTCACAGATATTTTTTGGAAGCAAACATTTTACACCACAGATGTGACGCAGCTAATGTCACTGTACGCAGTGGACAAACCGTCTACGGAAAATGTACACTGGATGTCAGATATATTTGGGATTGCGCACTACTTTACGCTGGAGATGTGGGCGCAGCTAATGCCACTGCAGCAGAGGACAACCGTCTACAGAAAAAGGACACTGGTATATCACAGATATTTTTTGGATGTGCACACTTTACACAGGAGATGTGGCACAGCTAATGTCACTGTCCACAGCTGACATCGTC
Source organism: Bufo bufo (assembly GCF_905171765.1). Classification (NCBI taxonomy): domain Eukaryota; kingdom Metazoa; phylum Chordata; class Amphibia; order Anura; family Bufonidae; genus Bufo; species Bufo bufo. The sequence goes on from NC_053392.1 coordinate 187,765,352, forward strand.
TACGGAAAAAATACACTGGATTTCACAGAATTTTTTTGGATGCGCACAATTTACACTGGAGATTTGGCACAGCTAATGTCACTGTTCGCAGCTGACCCCGTCTACGGAAAAAATACACTGGGAGTTCACAGATATTTTTTGGATGCGCACACTTTAACACTGGAGATGTGGGCGCAGCTAATGTCACTGTCCGCAGCAGGACACCGTCTACGGAAAAAATACACTGGATGTCACCGATATTTTTGGGAAGCGCACACATAGCACAGAGATGTGGCGCAGCTAATGCCCATGTCAGCAGAGGACACCGTCTACAGAAAAAGGACACTGTATATCACAGATATTTTTGGGATGTGCACACTTTACACAGGAGATGTGGCGCAGCTAATGTCACTGTCCACAGCTGACATTGTCTACGGAAAAAAATACACTGGATGTCACAGAAATTTTTTGGATGCACACAATTTACACTGGAGATTTGGCCACAGCTAATGTCACTGTCCGCAGCTGACCCCGTCTACGGAAAAAATACACTGAATGTCACAGATATTTTTTGGATGCGCACACTTTACACTGGAGATGTGGCGCAGCTAATGTCACTGTCCGCAGCAGACTACCGTCTACGGAAAAAAATACACTGGATGTCACAGATATTTTTGGGAAGCGCACACAATGCACAGGAGATGTGGCGCAGCTAATGTCACTGTCCGCAGCAGGACACCGTCTACGGAAAAAATACACTGGATTGTCACAGATATTTTTGGGAAGAGCGCACACATTGCACAGGAGATGTGGCGCAGCTAATGCCCATGTCTGCAGAGGACACCGTCTACAGAAAAAGGACACTGTATATCACAGATATTTTTGGGATGTGCACACTTTACACAGGAGATGTGGCGCAGCTAATGTCACTGTCCACAGCTGACATTGTCTACGGAAAAAATACACTGGATGTCACAGAAATTTTTTGGATGCACACAATTTACACTGGAGATTTGGCACAGCTAATGTCACTGTCCGCAGCTGACCCCGTCTACGGAAAAAATACACTGAATGTCACAGATATTTTTTGGATGCGCACACTTTACACTGGAGATGTGGCGCAGCTAATGTCACTGTCCGCAGCAGACACCGTCTACGGAAAAAATACACTGGATGTCACAGATATTTTTGGGAAGCGCACACATTGCACAGGAGATGTGGCGCAGCTAATGCCCATGTCTGCAGAGGACACTGTCTACAGAAAAAGGACACTGTATATCACAGATATTTTTGGGATGTGCACACTTTACACAGGAGATGTGGTGCAGCTAATGTCACTGTCCGCAGCTGACATTGTCTACGGAAAAAATACACTGGATGTCACAGAAATTTTTGGGATGCGCACAATTTACACTGGAGATTTGGCACAGCTAATGTCACTGTCCGCAGCTGACCCCGTCTACGAAAAAAATACACTGGATGTCACAGATATTTTCTGGATGCGCACACTTTACACAGGAGATGTGGCGCAGCTAATGTCACTGTCCGCAGCAGACACCGTCTACGGAAAAATACACTGGATGTCACAGATATTTTTGGGAAGCGCACACTTTGCACAGGAGATGTGGCGCAGCTAATGTCACTGTCCACAGCGGACACCATCTACGGAAAAAGTACACTGGATGTCACAGATATTTTTTGGATGCACACGCTTTACACTGGAGATGTGGCGCAGCTAATGTCACTGTCCGCAACGGACACTGTCTACGGAAAAAGGACACTGTATGTCACAGCTAAATTTTTTCTGCGCACACGCTACACTGCAGATGCAGCACTGGTTATGTCACTGTCAGAAGCGGACACCCTGTATTGAAAAAAGTACAATGTATGTCACAGATATTTTTTGGATGCACACACTTTACACAGGAGATGTGGCACAGCTAATGTCACTGTCCGCAGTAGACACCATCTGCGGGAAAAAATACACTGGATGTCACTGATATTTTTGGGATCCGCACACTTTACACTGGAGATGTGGCGCAGCTGTCGCTGTCTGCAGCGGCCTAACCATTGTGCGCTATTTAGCGCATGATGCGCTAAAAATATAGATTGCTGCTGCCACACACAATAGTCCTTAAAAGGACTTTTGGGTTTCTGAAAAGTTTTGGTGATAAAAATATTCTTAAATCACTCCCTACACTGTCTGTCCCTGCCTCAGCACAGCTCTCCCTGACTAAGAATGAGGCGAACATGCGTCATCAGGTGTTGCAGCATTGTTACGGCATTACAGTGAGGGCAGTACTTACCTGTACGTTTTTTGACTGCATAGCAACCAAGAAACCTGCGAACCGGAGACTCAAGCATTGCGCTCGAGTACATGCGGTATTCGGCCGAATACCGCCATGTGCCGAGCATCAAGATGCTCAAGCCAAACTGATGTTAGGCCGAGCATGCTCGATCATCACTAATTGAAACCCTTGCATCTTTATTGATAACATCAGAAATTTCTGTGGATAATGCCTTATGAAAACCAACACTTTTCGAGCGGTAGCAATCTTAATCGTTGAATAAACAAAATGAAATACTTTTCTTCTATGTAGTGGAGTGCATTCTCGAATACATTTACATAATTTTTATCAGGTTCATACCTTCCACACACCACATTTGAGGAAAACAAATACAAAAGTATGTCACAGTATATAAAATACATCCACAAGTCAAGTGTAGACTTTGCATAAAATGCGTGCAAAATTCAATTATTTGATAGTACAAGTATTGCATTTATTCAGCAATTTGATTTGAATGAATTATAGAAACATAGAAACATAGAATGTGTCAGCAGATAAGAATCATTTGGCCCATCTAGTCTGCCCAATATACTGAATACTATGGATAGCCCCTGGCCCCATCTTATATGAAGGATGGCCTTATGCCTATCCCATGCATGCTTAAACTCCTTCACTGAATTTGCAGCTACCACTTCTGCAAGAAGGCTATTCCATGCATCCACTACTCTCTCAGTAAAGTAATACTTCCTGATATAACTTTTAAACCTTTGCCCCTCTAATTTAAAACTATGTCCTCTTGTAGCAGTTTTTCTTCTTTTAAATATTCTCTCCTCTTTTACCTTGTTGATTCCCTTTATGTATTTAAAAGTTTCTATCATATCCCCTCTATCTCGTCTTTCTTCCAAGCTATACATGTTAAGGTCCTTTAATCTTTCCTGGTAAGTTTTATCCTGCAATCCATGTACTAGTTTAGTAGCTCTTCTCTGAACTCTCTCCAAAGTATCAATATCCTTCTGGAGATATGGTCTCCAGTACTGCGCACAATACTCCAAATGAGGTCTCACTAGTGCTCTGTAGAGCAGCATGAGCACCTCCCTCTTTCTACTGGTAATTCCTCTCCCTATACACCCAAGCATTCTGCTAGCATTTCCTGCTGCTCTATGACATTGTCTGCCTACCTTTAAGTCTTCTGAAATAATGACCCCTAAATCCCTTTCCTCAGATACTGAGGTTAGGACTGTATCACTGATTTTATATTCTGCTCTTGGGTTTTTACGCCCAGGTGCATTATCTTGCACTTATCAACATTAAATTTTAGTTGCCCAGATTTTTGACATTCCTCTAGTTTTCCTAAATCCTTTTCCATTTGGTGTATCCCTCCAGGAACATCAACCCCCTGTTACAAATCTTTGTGTCATCAGCAAAAAGACACACCCTTACCATCGAGGCCTTCTGCAATTTTGCTGATAAAGATATTAAACAATATGGGTCCCAGAACAGATCCCTGAGGTACTCCACTGGTAACAAGACCTTGGTCTGAATATACTCCATTGACTACAACCCTCTGTTGCCTGTCCCTCAGCCACTGCCTAATCCATTCAACAATATGGGAGTCCAAGCCCAAAGACTGTAATTTATTGAAAAGCCTTTTATGTGGGACAGTATCAAAAGCCTTACTAAAGTCTAGATAAGCGATGTCTACTGCACCTCCTCCATCTATTATTTTAGTCACCCAATCAAAAAAATCAATAAGATTAGTTTTGACATGATCTCCCTGAAGTAAACCCATGCTGTTTTTCATCTTTTAATCCATGGGATTTTAGATGTTCCACAATCCTCTACTTAAGTATGGTTTCCATTAATTTCCCCACTATTGATGTCAGGCTTACTGGCCTATAGTTGCCCTATTCCTCCCTACTACCTTTCTTGTGAATGGGATTGGGCACAACATTTTGCTCATTTCAAATCTTCTGGGACGACTCCTGTTGCCAGTGATTGGTTAAATAAATCTGTTAATGGTTTTGCTAGTTCACCGCTGAGCTCTTTTAATAGCTTTGGGTGTATCCCATCAGGCCCCTGTGACTTATTTGTATTAATTTTAGACAGCTGACTTCGAACCTCTTCCTCTGTCAAAGACACATGCATCAAAAGATTTATTTGTCTTCTTTCCTAACTGAGGTCCTTTTCCTTCATTTTCCTTTGTAAAAACTGAACAAAAGTATTCATATGAGGCAGTCAGCTAGTTCTTAATCTTCTTCCATATACCTTTCTTCTTTTGTTTTTTAATTTGGTAATCCTTGTTTTAGTTTCCTGTTTTCATTTATGTATTGAAGAATGCCTTATCGCCCTTTTTTTCCCTGACTGAGCTAATTTCTCTTCTGCCTGTGCTTTAGAAGCTCCTATAACTTGTTTGGCCTCTCTCTGCCTAATCTTATAAATTTGCCTGTCATCCTTGGTTTTTTTATTTTTTTTTATAATTCTAAATGCTATCTTTTTGTTTTTTAATGATTTTGGCCACTTCAGCTGCTGAGTACCACAGTGGTCTCTTCCTTTTTTTGCTTTTACTGACAAGCCTAATGCAATTTTCTGTTGCCTTCAATAGTGCCACTTTTAAGTAGTCCATTTCGCCTGGGCTCCAATGAAACTGTTCCAATCTGATAGGGACTTGTATACCACTAGTCTAATTTTAGAAAAGTCAGTTTTTCTAAAATCTAAAACTTTTGTTTTTGTGTGGTGTGACTCAGTCACTGTACTTATAGTAAACCACACTGACTGGTGATCACTAGATCCCAAGCTTTCCCCTACAGTAATATCATAAACCAAATTCCTATTTGTGAATACTAAATCTAAAATGGCCTCCTTCCGGGTTGGCTCCTCAACTACTTGCTGAGAGATAATCCTAGTAGGAAATTTAGAATATCTGTACTCCTGGCAGAACTAGATATTTGGTTTTCCAGTTTACATCAGGATGATTGAAGTCTCCCTAATGATAACTTCCCCCTTCAATGTCATTTTAGCTATTTCCTCAACTAGTAGATCATCTAATTCTTTGACTTGGCTAGGTGGTCTATATATCACACCTACACGAGTTACCTTATGATTATCAAGCTGCAAGGTAACCCAAACTGACTCTAAATTGTTCTCGCTAACTTGTATCAAATTAGATTTTATGCTATCTTTCACATACAGGGCCACCCCTCCCCCTTCATGCCTTTATTATTATTATTATTATTATTATTATTTATTATTGAAGCGCCATTCATTCCATAGCGCTGTACATGTGATAAGGGGGGGGGGGGGAAATAATACAGACAATTGCACTAATCATAAACAAGATGAGTTACAAACTGGTACAGAAGGAGAGAGGGCCCTGCCCGTGAGGGCTTACAATCTACATGGTATGGGAGAAGGACACAGTAGGTGCGGGTTAAGTTGGTCATGGCGGTATAGAGGCAGGAGGGTCACTGGTTGTAGGCTTGTCTGAAGAGGTGGGTTTTCAGGTTTCTTTTGAAGGATTCCACTGTAGGTGAGAGTCTGATATGTTGGGGTAGTGAGTTCCAGAGTATGGGGGATGCACGGGAGAAATCTTGGAGTCGATTGTGGGAAGAGGCGATAAAAGGAGAGGAGAGAAGGAGGTTTTGTGAGGATTGGAGAGTGCGTGTAGGGGTTTATCGGGAAAGTAGCTCAGAGATGTAGGGAGGGGACAGGTTATGGACGGCCTTGTATGTATTTGTTAGTACTTTGAAGTGAATTCGTTGGGCAATGGGGAGCCAGTGAAGGGATTGGAAGAGGGAAGAGGCAGAGCAGTAATAGGGTGAGAGGTGGATTAGTCGGGCAGCAGAGTTGAGGATAGATTGTAGGGGTGCGAGAGTGCTAGATGGAAGGCCACAGAGGAGATGTTGCAGTAGTCCTAGGCGGGAGATAATGAGGGTATGTACAAGAATTTTCGCAGATTCAAAGTTTAGGAAAGCACGGATGCGGGAGATGTTTTTGAGTTGGAGGTGGCAGGTGGTGGATAGGGCTTGGATGTGTGGTCGGAAGGAAAGGGCAGAATCCAAGGTCACTCCAAGGCAGCGGGCTTTGATGACTGGGGAGAGTGTACAGCCATTGATCATGATAGATAGGTCTGTCTGGGGGGTTGAACAAGATGGGGGAAAGATTATGAATTCTGTCTTATCCATGTTAAGCTTTAGAAAGCGAAGAAGGATGATATAGAAGATAGACATTGTGGGATTCTTGATAGTATGGTCGGGATGTGTGTACCAGAGAGGTAGTTTTGTGTGTCGTCAGCGTAGGAGTGATACTGAAAGCCATGGGACTCTATGAGTTGTCCCAGGCCAAAAGTGTAGATAGAGAAGAGCAGGGGTCCTAGGACAGAGCCTTGCGGGACACCAACAGAAAGGGAATGAGACGAGGAGGTGGTGCGGGAGTGGGAGACGCTAAACGTACGGTATGTGAGGTATGATGTGATCCAGGAGAGGGCCAGGTCAGTGATGCCAATAGATAAGAGATTTTGCAACAGAAGGGAATGGTCAACAGTGTCCAAGGCAGAGGACAGGTCAAGGAGAAGGAGGACAGAGTATTGTTTCTTGGTTTTGGCTGTTAGTAGGTCATTGGTGACTTTGGTAAGGGCAGTCTCGATCGAGTGGTGGGGTCGGAAGCCAGATTGTAGGCGGTCAAAGTGGGAGCAGGAGGAGAGGTGGGAGGACAGTTCTGAATGGACATGTTCAAGTAGCTTTGAGGCATACGGAAGAAGTGATATGGGGCGATAACTGGACAAAGAAGATGGGTAAAGTGAAGGCTTTTTGAGGATGGGTGTAATGGTAGCATGTTTAAAAGCAGAGGGGAAGACACCAGAGTTTAGTGATAGGTTGAAGAGATCACTTAGGGCTGGGATAAACACTGTAGTGAGGTTAGAGATGAGGTGGGATGGGATTAGGTCAAGTGCACAGGTGGTCAGATGAGATTTGGAGAGTAGAGTGGAGAGTTTTTCTTTTGTAATGGTGGATAAGCGGGTTTTGGGAGAAGAGGACTGAGCAGTTGTGTAGAGGGTCTGTGGGGACTGTGTAGTAAAGCTTTCACTGATGTTGACTATCTTTTGTTTGAAATATTTGGCAAAGTCCTCAGCTGAGAAGAGAGGAGAGGGTGGGGCGCTGGGGGACGGAGAAGGGAGTTAAAAGTGGTAAAAAGTTGTTTAGGGCTGTGTGACAGGGAAGATATGAGAGATAAGAAGTAGGCCTGTTTTGCATCGGCGAGTGAGGATTTGAATATGAGGAGGGATTGCTTGTATGCGGTGAAATGATCTTTAGAATGGGATTTTTTCCATCGCCGCTCAGCAGCCCTGGAAGCTTGTCTGAGTTTTTTGGTCAGGTTGGTGTGCCAGGGTTGTCTGTTGATTTTTCGGGTTTTGTTGTGTGTGAGGGGGGCAACAGTGTTCAGAGCTGTACTTATTGTGTCATTATATAGTGTGGTAGAAGCTTCTGTGTCTTGGAGGGAACAGATGGTAGAGAGTGGGAGAAGAGAGTCAGAAAGCAAGCGAAAGTCGAGATGTTTGAGGTTCCTGCGGGGGTATGCTAGTGTGTGGACCGGGGGAGCTGCAGAAGAGACCAGTGAAGAGAAGGTGAGTAGGTTGTGGTCGGATAGGGGGAGAGGCGAATTAGAAAGGTTAGATAGGGGGCAGAGGCGGGTAAATATAAGATCCAGAGTGTGACCATCTCTGGGGGTGGGAGCTGAAGACCACTGTGATAGGCCGAAGGAGGAAGAGAGTGACAGGAGTTTAGAGGAGGCCGAGTGGCATGTGTCAATAGGGATGTTGAAGTCACCCATGATGATAGTGGGGATGTCGGCAGAGAGAAAGTGTAGTAGCCAGGTGTTAAAGTGGTCAAGAAAGATGGTGGCTGGGCCTGGAGGGCGGTAAATGACGGCTACTTGAAGGTTGGAGGGAGAGTAGATGCGAACAGAGTGTACTTTAAATGAGGTGAGTGTAATGGAGGGTGGCAGTGGAGTTGGGCTGTAGGAGCAGGTGTCTGATAGGAGAAGACCAACTCCTCCACCATGTTTGCAGCCGGGGCGGGGGGGTGTGAGTGAATTGAAATCCACTATAAGATAGTGCAGCAGGGGAGGAGGTGTCTGAGGGTGTCAGCCATGTTTCTGTGAGACCCAGAAAGGAAAGGTTTTGAGAGATGAAAAGATCATGAATGTACGACAGTTTGTTACAGACAGAGCTTGCATTCCATAATACTCCTGCAAGAGGAACCAAAGGAGCAGGGGTCAGAGGAATGGTTATTAGGTTTAAGGGGTTGCAGAAAGTTGTAGAAGGAGATTTGTAGTGGGACATGGAGGTGATAGTGGGGATTTGCTGAGATTTGGAGAGATATCACCAGCAGTAAGGAGAAGCAGGGAAAGTGTTAATAGATGAGAATAAGAGAGGGTATGAGGTGTATGCCTGTGTTTGGGAAGGAAGTGTTTTATGTTGGTAAACAGGTTTGTGCAAGTGGTCAGATGAGAAGGTAAGATGTAGGAAGAGATGAATAGTTCCTTGCTGGGTGAATGGATGTGGGGGTATTTCAGGAGGTAGTGGAAAAGTAGGAAGAGTAAGAGGAAAAATGTAAACATTGTTAGCATTGACTATGTCTGTAGTTACCTGTGGTCCCCTTCTGGTCCAATTCTGGTATAATTCAGTCTGTGCACTTAAGAGTTGCACTTGAAAGATGTTGCATTTGGAAAGGCCAAGGTCTAAAAAGACCTAGGACCTTAGATTTATACCACTCAGTGTTCAATAAGGTGTGACTAAGAGGGGAGGGGGCTACATTTGGCCTAATCAAGGAGGACCAGATACAGGGGTGAAATAGTCAATGTAAACAAATACTCAATAAATCCAGCAGGGAAGGAGACATTAATGCTTCAGAAAAGACATACCAGGATTTAGAAGGAGAGATGAGAGGGGTGGACAATATCAGACTGTGGAAAAGCTGGGTGCAGCAGTTAGGTTCAATGCAGACATACCAGGATTTAGAAGGAGAGATGAGAGGGGTGGACAATATCAGACTGTGGAAAAGCTGGGTGCAGCAGTTAGGTTCAATACAGACATACCAGGATTTAGAAGGAGAGATGAGAGGGGTGGACAATATCAGACTGTGGAAAAGCTGGGTGCAGCAGTTAGGTTCAATGCAGACATACCAGGATTTAGAAGGAGAGATGAGAGGGGTGGACAATATCAGACTGTGGAAAAGCTGGGTGCAGCAGCTGGGTGCCTTCTCTGTCTTTCCTGTATAGAGAGAACCCTGGTATTGTTATATCCCAGTCATTACTCCCCTTGAACCACGTCTCAGTAACAGCCACTACATCTATATTCTCAGATGCCATTATAGCCTCAAGTTCATTGATCTTATTCCCTAAACTGCAAGCATTTGTAGACAAGAATCTGAGCTTGTCATTTCTTAACCTTTGTGCTACTGGCATCTTCTGGCATTGTTCTGGGGGGCAGTTGGACTGCAGGATTATCACTCTTTTGCCTCCCTTTCCTAGTTTAAATGCTCCTTAGCAAATACTTTGAACTGTTCACCGAGGACATTCGTTCCCTTGAGAGAAAGATACAAACCATCTTTCTTGTACAGTTCTTTTCCATTCCAACAAGAGCTAACATGAGACACAAAGCCAAACCCTTGGTTCAGACACCATTCACCAAGCCATACATTGAATTCCTTAATGCGCATCTTCCTGTCATGCTGAAGGTTATGCACAGGCAAAACTGCAGAGAATGAAACAGTTGATGCAACCTCCCGTATATCCTTTCCAAGTGTGTGAAAAGCTTCTTTTACCTTTGAAACCTCATTGCAAGCCAGATCATTTGTCCCAAGATGGACAATAACATCCACTTCCCTTTCCTGCTTTGCTTGCCTAACATCATTAAGGATCCATCATCTATCCCAGCTAGCGGTAGCACCAGGGAGACATCTCACAACACCATTCTCCTCAAACTTCACACCTCTTATGATGGAATCGCCCACCAACAGCTGCTTACTATCAATCCTCACCTTCTCTTTTTTGTCTTTGGCTGCAGTCTTGCATACTTTAGGCATGGGAGATGATTGTTTCTCACCCACTGTGCTTGAGCCATCCTCCATGTTGCTCTTGCACTCTGAAAGTGCTGCAAATGAATTATGGAGAGCCACAGACTGTGGGACATGTCTTCTATCCACAACTCTCAGTCTACCAGAATCTTCCATTTCTAGGGGGCCTCTGTGGCAGTGGCATTGCAATGTTCTCAGCCTGAGTTTGTTTAATGGTTAATTTACAAATCTCATATTTCAAAAAGGTAATTTCTTGCTGCATTATGGAGAGCTGTCTACAGATCAGACAGTATCCAAACCTCTAAAGAGTGGAACCTGAAATAAAAGCACAACAATTCCTGCACAGAACCAGGTCTGCCATTGTAAAGAGGGGAATTGATTCATTTGCTGGACTAAATGGGCTTGTAGATAATTTTCCTTCTCTATTTATTAAAATTTTATCCCTGGTTAACATCCAATTATGAAAACCCTGCTTTTTTTTAACCTGGCCTCTATCTGATCAACACCCCTATAACAAAGAGTTACTGCAATTTCACTTCTCAAATTATTTCTTCAATTTGAAACACATTAACGATATGTTGTGAGTGTGCAGTACATGCATGCAAGACAGTGTTACCAGCAGTAGATTTTCTATGTGTAGTAGATAGAATAAATCTCCCTCTCTTTTTAATGTTAGATCCAAAAAGTTAAGCTCTATAGGTTGAAAATAATAAGTAAACTAAAGATTAAGTTGATTGACATTAATATGCACAGAAAAATCTAACATGGCAGACACATTGCCGCACAAAATAAAAGGTAAGTTGTAAATTTTTCTGCCATACCAGTAAATCTGCTGATCAATTGGATTATGATTGCAGTATATATTCATCTCCTCCCAATAGGCCATCACTAGGTTAGCCATCGCTGGTGAGAATATGGCCCCCTCAACCTACATGTAAAAACATTTAGCAAAGGAAAAATAATAATATTTCAAAAAGGATACCGCTGGGAAATTAAACTCACATAAATTATCACGTAGTCACTGTAATAATGAAGTGATGTTTCAGAGTGAGAATAGCTACAGTATATCATGAGAAATTTAAGTATAGAGAAAATAAATGTCTCAAGTTAACCATATTTAATCTTCCTCCCATTTAATGTTAAAAAAGTTATGTAGAACATCCTGTTTTTTTATTTTTCCTCGAGAAGACGGGTTCAAAATACGGATGATTATATTAGGTCCACGAAGCCATCCAACCTGTCACAGACAGATCCCACAACAGAGATGACTGCCTGGGTGAATATTCCCCTTTTGGATTTATTGATAAACAGGACACTCTGCCCTACTAACAGTGTAAATGAGGTCCTGTCTCTATGTGTATCTTTTGCATTTGTATATGTTTGTATCTTTGTGTTGCTAAATAACTTTTATAATACTTGTACTATTAAATAATAAAATTTTGCATATAGTTTATGTGGAGTCAACAGTTGTGTATAGAGTTGAGCGAACCCGAACTGTAAAGTTCGGGTACGTACCGAACTTTAGGTTTTTCGGCACCCGGACCCGAACCCGAACATTTACGTAAAAGTTCGGGTTCGGGATCGGTGTTTGGCGCTTTCTTGGCGCTTTTTGAAAGGCTGCACAGCAGCCAATCAACAAGCGTCATACTACTTGCCCCAAAAGGCCATCACAGCCATGCCTACTATTGGCATGGCTGTGATTGGCCAACTGCAGCATGTGACCCAGCCTCTATTTAAGCTGGAGTCATGTAGCGCCGCCCGTCACTCTGCTCGGATTAGTGTAGGGAGAGGCTGCAGCTGCTGTGAGGAAGAGATCAGGGAGAAATCTTATCAAGAACTGTTTTTTGTACTCAGTGATCACTAGCAAATGTGTTTTGTGGGTGCAGTGCCCTGAGCCAACTACTGCTGAAAAAGATTTTTTTTTCCATCAGTTAGTCAATATCAATACATAATTGGCAGCCATTTTATGCAACGATTGTGCACCAGCACAGGCTATCTACATGTCTGCAAGTCCAGAAATACAGCTTTTTGCTTACTGGGGTTAAAAAAATACATCTGTTAAATATAGTGCACATATGGGATTACACGTGCATAAGTGATTGTCACATTTAGGACAGAAATACAGCTTTTTGATTACTGGGGTGAAAAAACCCTCTAATATACTGCACATCTGGGATTAGACAAGCATAAGTGACTGTCACATTTAGGCCAGAAAAAATGGCTTTTTGGTTACTGGGGTGAAAAAACCCTCTAATGTATTGCACATCTGGGATTACACATGCATAAGTGACTGTCACATTTAGGCAATAAATACGGCTTTGGCATACTGGGGTGAAAAAAGCCTCTGATATACTGCACATCTGGGATTACACGTGCATAAGTGACTGTCACATTTAGGCAAGAAATACGGCTTTTTGGTTACTGGGGTGAAAAAAGCCTCTGATATACGCACATCTAAGATTACACCTGCATAAGTGACTGTCACATTTAGCCAGAAATACGGCTTTTTGGTTACTGGGGTAAAAAAAAACTCTGAAATATTGCACATCTGGGATTACACGTGTATAAGTGACTGTCACATTTAGGCCAAAAATACGGCTTTTTGATTATTGGGGTGAAAAAACCCTCTAATATACTGCACATCTGGGATTAGACAATCATAAGTGACTGTCACATTTTGGCCAGAAATACGGCCTTTTGGTTACTGGGGTGAAAAAACCCTCTAATATACTGCACATCTAGGATTAGACAAGCGTAAGTGAGTGTCACATTTAGGCCATAAATACGGCTTTGGCATACTAAGGTGAAAAAAGCCTCTGATATACTGCACATCTGGGATTACACGTGCATAAGTGACTGTCACATTTAGGCAAGAAATACGGCTTTTTGGTTACTGGGGTGAAAAAAGCCTCTGATATACTGCACATCTAAGATTACACATGCATAAGTGACTGTCACATTTAGGCCAGAAATACGGCTTTTTGGTTACTGGGGTAAAAAAAAACTCTGAAATATTGCACATCTGGGATTACACGTGTATAAGTGACTGTCACATTTAGGCCAAAAATACGGCTTTTTGATTATTGGGGTGAAAAAACCCTCTAATATACTGCACATCTGGGATTAGACAATCATAAGTGACTGTCGCATTTTGGCCAGAAATACGGCCTTTTGGTTACTGGGGTGAAAAAACCCTCTAATATACTGCACATCTAGGATTAGACAAGCGTAAGTGAGTGTCACATTTAGGCCATAAATACGGCTTTGGCATACTAAGGTGAAAAAAGCCTCTGATATACTGCACATCTGGGATTACACATGCATAAGTGACTTTCACATTTGGGCCAGAAATACGGGTTTGGCATACTGGGGTGAAAAAAGCCTCTGATATACTGCACATCTGGGATTACACGTGCATAAGTGACTGTCACATTTAGGCCATAAATACGGCTTTTTGGTTACTAGGGTAAAAAAAGCCTCTAATATATTGCACATCTGGGATTAGACAAGCATAAGTGACTGTCACATTTAGGCCAGAAATACGGCTTTTTGGTTACTGGGGTGAAAAAAACCTCTAATATACTGCACATCTGGGATTAGACAAGCATAAGTGAGTGTCACATTTACGCCAGAAATACGGCTTTTTGGTTACTGGGGTGAAAAAACCCTCTAATATACTGCACATCTGGGATTAGACAAGCATAAGTGAGTGTCACATTTACGCCAGAAATACGGCTTTTTGGTTACTGGGGTGAAAAAACCCTCTAATATACTGCACATCTAGGATTAGACAAGCGTAAGTGAGTGTCACATTTAGGCCATAAATACGGCTTTGGCATACTAAGGTGAAAAAAGCCTCTGATATACTGCACATCTGGGATTACACATGCATAAGTGACTTTCACATTTAGGCCAGAAATACGGGTTTGGCATACTGGGGTGAAAAAAGCCTCTGATATACTGCACATCTGGGATTACACGTGCATAAGTGACTGTCACATTTAGGCCAGAAATACGGCTTTTTGGTTACTAGGGTAAAAAAAGCCTCTAATATATTGCACATCTGGGATTAGACAAGCATAAGTGACTGTCACATTTAGGCCAGAAATACGGCTTTTTGATTACTGGGGTGAAAAAACCCTCTAATATACTGCACATCTGGATTAGACAAGCATAAGTGACTGTCACATTTTGACCAGAAATACGGCTTTTTGGTTACTAGGGTGAAAAAACCCTCTAATATACTGCACATCTAGGATTAGACAAGCATAAGTGAGAGTCACATTTAGGCCATAAATACGGCTTTGACACACTGGGGTGAAAAAAGCCTCTGATATACTGCACATCTGGGATTACACGTGCATAAGTGACTGTCACATTTAGGCCAGAAATGCGACTTTTTGGTTACTTGGGTGAAAAAACCCTCTAATATACTGTACATCTGGGATTAGCCAAGCATAAGTGATTGCCACATTTAGGCCAGAAATAAGGCTTTTTGGTTACTGGGGTGAAAAAACCCTCTAATATACTGCACATCTGGGATTACGCGTGCATAAGTGACTGTCACATTTAGGCCAGAAATGCGGCTTTTTGGTTATGCACGTGTAATCCCAGATGTGCAGTATATCAGAGGCTTTTTTCACCCCAGTATGCCAAAGTCGTATTTATGGCCTAAATGTCACAGTCACTTATGCAAGTGTAATCCCAGATGTGCAGTATATCAGAGGCTTTTTTCACCCCAGTATGCCAAAGCCGTATTTATGGCCTAAATGTGACACTCACTTATGCTTGTCTAATCCTAGATGTGCAGTATGAGTGTCACATTTAGGCCATAAATACGGCTTTGGCATACTGGGGTGAAAAAAGCCTGTGATATACTGCACATCTGGGATTACACTTGCATAAGTGACTGTCACATTTAGGCCATAAATACGGCTTTGGCATACTGGGGTGAAAAAAGCCTCTGATATACTGCACATCTGGGATTACACTTGCATAAGTGACTGTCACATTTAGGCCATAAATACGGCTTTGGCATACTCGGGTGAAAAAATCCTCTGCTATACTGCACATCTGGGATTACACGTGCATAAGTGACTGTCACATTTAGGCCAGAAATACAGCTTTTTGGTTACTGGGTTGAAAAAAGCCTCTAATATATTGCACATCTGGGATTAGACAAGCATAAGTGACTGTCACATTTAGGCCATAAATACGAATTTGGCATACTGGGGTGAAAAAAGCCTCTGATATACTGCATTTCTGGGATTACACGTGCATAAGTGACTGTCACATTTAGGCCAGAAATACGGCTTATTGGTTAGTGGGGCGAAAAAACCCTCTAATATACTGCACATATACTGACTTTCAGAGTTCGGAGGAAGAGGCAGTGGTGAGACCGAGCCAACAGCGTAGCAAAAGAGGGAGCAGGGTGCAAAAGCAGAGCAGCCTTCGCCAAAACAGTTCGCCTGCTACCGACCACAGTCACCAGGGACTGAGCACACCAAAGGCAGCTTCAAGGAGTTCCCTGGCATGGCACTTCTTCACACAATGTGCTGACGACAAGACCCAAGTGGTTTGCAGGCTGTGCCATCAGAGCCTGAAGCGAGGCATTAACAATTTGAACCTTAGCACAACCTGCATGACCAGGCATCTACATGCGAGACACGGGCTGCAGTGGAGTAAGCACCTTCAAAACCAAGAAAGGGCTCAGGCCCCTCCTGCTCCCTCTTCTGCTGCTGCCTCGGCCTCTTCCTCTGCCTCTGGAGGAACGTTGACACCTACAGCCCAGCAAACAGAGGATGTGCCACCAACAACACCACCTCCGTCACCAAGCATCTCCACCATGTCACACAGAAGATTTCAGCTCTCCATCTCACAAACCTTTGAGAGAAAGCGTAAATTCCCACCTAGCCACCCTCAATCCCTGGCCCTCAATGCCAGCAGTTCTAAACTGCTGGCCTTTGAAATCCTGTCATTCAGGCTGGTGCAGACGGACAGCTTCAAACAGCTCCTGTCGCTTGCTGTCCCACAGTACATCGTTCCCAGCTGCCACTACTTCTCCAGGAGAGCCGTGCCCTCCCTGCACAACCAAATATCGGATAAAATCAAGTGTGCACTGCGCAACGCCATCTGTGGCAAGGTCCACCTAACCACAGATACGTGGACCAGTAAGCACGGCCAGGGACGCTATATCTCCCTAACTGCACACTGGGTAAATGTAGTGGCGGCTGGGCCCCACGCGGAGAGCTGTTTGGCGCACGTCCTCCAGCCGCCAAGGATCGCAAGGCATCATTCTTTGCCTCCTGTTGCCTCCTCTTCCTACTCGGCTTCCTCCTCCTCTTCTACTACCTCCTCATCCAGGCAGCGACAGACCTTCACCACCAACTTCAGCACAGCCAGAGGTAAACATCAGCAGGCCGTTCTGAAACTGATGTGTTTGGGGGACAGGCCCCACACCGCACAGGAGTTGTGGCGGGGTCTACAACAACAAACCGACAAGTGGTTGCTGCCAGTGGGCCTCAAGCCCGGCCTGGTGGTGTGCGATAATGGGCAAAATCTTGTTGCCGCTCTGGGACTAGCCGGTTTGACACACATCCCTTGCCTGGCGCATGTGCTAAATTTGGTGGTGCAGAAATTCATTCACAACTACCCCGACATGTCAGAGCTGCTGCATAAAGTGCGGGCCGTCAGTGCGCGCTTCCGGCGTTTCTCATCTTCCGCCGCTCGGCTGTCTGCTTTACAGTGTAACTTTGGCCTTCCCGCTCACTCACCTCATATGCGACGTGCCCACCAGGTGGAACTCCACCTTGCACATGCTGAGAGACGTGCGAGCGCAGCAGGCCATAGTGGAGTTTCAGCTGCAGCACGCACGGGTGAGTCGCACTGCGGAACAGCACCACTTCAGCCACCAATGTCTGGGCCTCATGTGAGACCTTGTGCCCTGTAGCGCTGTTTCGAGTACTCACCAACATGGCCAGTGGCGATGACGCCGTTATCAGCATTACAATACCACTTCTATGTCTCCTTGAGATAACACTTAGGGCGATGATGGAAGAGGATGTGGCCCAGGACGAGGAGGAGGAAGAGGGTCATCTCTAACACTTTCAGACCAGTCTTTTAGAAGTGGCTCAGAAAGAATTTTTGCAACCAGCCAGGTACAAATTTGGCCAGCCAGGGCCCACTACTGGAGGACGAGGAGGAGGAGATGAGGAGGAGTAGAAGATAAAGCATGTTCACAGCGGGGTGGCATCCAACACAGCTTGGGCCCATCACTGGTGCATGGCTGGGGGGGATACGGAGGACGCTGACGATACGCCTCCCACAGAGGACAAGCTTGTCCTTACCTCTGGGCAGCCTGGCACACATGAGCGACTACATGCTGCTGTGCCTGCGCAACGACTGCAGAGTTGCCCTTTTTTAAAAGTGTGCTGACTGCTGGGTGGCCACCCTGCTGGATCCCGTTACAAAGACAATGTGCCGTCCTTAATTCCCTCACTGGAGCGTGATCAGAAGATGCGCGACTAAAGGCGCACGCTGGTAGACGCGCTCCTGAGAGCATTCCCGACTGACGCCGGGGGACAAGTGGAAGCACAAGGCGAAGGCAGGGGAGGAGGAAGAGGTCGCCAATGCAGCTGTGTCAGCGCCAGCACCTCAGAAGGCAGGGTTAGCATGGCTGACATGTGGAAAAGCTTTGTCACCTCGCCGCAACAACCGGCCCCAACTGCTGATATGGAGCGGGTTAGCAGGAGGCAGCATTTGAACAACATGGTGGAACAGTACCTGTGCACAAGACTACACGTACTGACTGATGATTCTGCCTTATTTAACTTCTGGGTCTCCAAACTTGCCCTGTATGCCTTGGAGGTGCTGGCCTGCCCTGCAGTCAGTGTTCTCTCTGAACGTGTATTTAGCACGGCAGGAGGCGTCATTACAGACAGACGCAGCCGCCTGTCCACAGCCAACGTGGACAAGCTCACGTTCTTTAAAATGAACCAGGCATGGATCCCACAATACTTGTCTGTACCTTGTGCAGAATAGACATTTATACCACCATCAAGCATACATTCTTGTAATCAAGTCAAGTGCAATGATTCTTTGTTTTCATTTTTTTTATTTGTCCCAATATTTTGGGGGCTACCTACCCCAATAAAAAAAAAAAAAAAAAAACATTGTTGGCTACCTCCTCCTCCTCCATTGCTGTCTCCACCTACAACACCACATTCACCGCCTCCTCAACCTCCGACTCCATATCCACCTCCTTTTCTGAGTTGCAGGTTAATAATTTGTAATTTTTAGTTATTTTTATTTCATTTTAAGTTAATTTCCCTATCCACATTTTGTTTGCAGTTTGCCATGCTCTTAAGCACATTTTACTGCCTTTTACATCCTCTAGCCTTTTCAAGGACTATTTAGAGCATTTTAATGCAAAAAAGTGCCATTTTTTAGTGCCCTAAATTGAAAAAATCTTATTTTCAATTGTCGGGTGACTTATTACCATTTTTTTGGCGTATACAAACCCCGGCTGTGCTGGGTGACAGGGCCTAAATCTCTAAAAATCCTCTGTTCTATTGCTGGGTTTCATGAACCCCTTTTTTGCCGTGAAATGAACCCCTGCTGTGCCTGGGTGACAGGGGCCTAAATCTCTCAAAATCCTCTGTTCTATTGCTGGGTGACATGAACCCCCTTTTGCCGTGAATGAACCCTGCTGTGCCTGGGGTGACAGGGGCCTAAATCTCTCAAAATCCTCTGATCTATTGCTGGGTGACAAGAACCCCTTTTTGCTGTGAATGAACCCCTGCTGTGCCTGGGTGACATGGGCCTAAATCTTTCAAAATCCTCTGTTCTATTGCTGGGTGACATGAACCCCCTTTTGCTGTGAATGAACCCCTGCTGTGCCTGGGTGACAGGGGCCTAAATCTCTTAAAATCCTCTGTTCTATTGCTGGGTGACAAGAACCCCTTTTTGCCGTGAATGAACCCCTGCTGTGCCTGGGTGACATGGGCCTAAATCTTTCAAAATCCTCTGTTCTATTGCTGGGTGACATGAACCCTCTTTTGCCGTGAATGAACCCCTGTTGTGCCTGGGTGACAGGGGCCAAAATCTCTCAAAATCTTCTGTTCTATTGCTGGGTGACAAGAACCCCCTTTTGCCGTGAATGAACCCCTGCTCTGCATTGCTGACAGGGAACAAATTTTAGTGAAAACATCTGTTACTGATTAGAAGATGCACGACTACAAGGGCACGCTGCTGATGGCATTCCCACCTGACAGCGGGGGCACAGAGGGAAGCACATGGCGAAGGCAGAGGAGGAGGAAGAGGTCGCCAACGCAGCTGGGGCACCACTAGCACCTGAGAAGGCAGGGTAGCATGGCCCAAATGTGGAAAAAGCTTTGTCAGCCTTTTAGGTGCTGACCTGGCCCTGCAGCCAGTGTATAGTGTGAACGTGTATTTAGTATGGCAGAGAGCATATCACAGGCCGCAGCCAATGTGACAAGCTTACGTTTATTAAAATGAACCAGCATGGATTTCACATGACTTGTCCGTACCTTGTGCAGAATAAGACATTTATACCAGCCTCTACCATCATTCTTGTACTCAAGTGCACATCTTCTTTGTTTTATTTTGTTATATGTCCCAATATTTTGGGGGATATCCCCAATTTAAAAACAAAAAATAACACAATCAGTGTTGGCTACCTATTCCTACTTCACCGCCGCTTCCACCTACACGCCACGTCAACCTAAAAAAAAAACATTTTTCAGTATTTTATGATATTTAAGTCATTTCCCTATCCACATTTGTTTGTAGAACAGTTGCCATGCTCTTAAGCACATTTTGATGCCTTTTGCAGCCTCTCTACACCTTTCCAGGATTATTTTAGAGCCATTTTAGTGCCCAAAAGTTTGGGTCCCCATTGACTTCAATCGGGTTCAGGGTCAACTTCGGGTCAAGTTCGGGTCCCGAACCCGAACTTTTTTTTTTAAGTTCGGCCGAACCTGCCGAAACTGAACACCCGCTCAACTCTAGTTTGTGTTTTTTTTTCATACTTGCTTTTAATGTCCTCCCATGAGGTGTGTAATGAGGTATGAAGTATACACTCCACTGCCTTGACTAAGATCGGTGCCACAATGGTTTAATACAGCATTAGCCACTGATTTTAATATTGTCACTAGAGATGAGCACAGTTTTGTAAAATTCGGAAGTTTGCCAAGAAATGTAATTTGTTATAAACTATTTGGCAAAAATCACCATAAATCAAGTATACCCTGGCCACTCGCTTTAGGGCCTCATGCACACGAAAGTATTTTTTTTTCTGTGTCCATTACGATTCTTTGCTGACCGCAAAATACATATGGTCGTGTGCATGAGGCCTTAGGGTACGGCCACACAGAGCGGCCATTCTGCAGTGAAGAACAGCGTGTCTAATTAGCATATAATAAATATAAGTCCCGATCTGTACAGTCGGTAGTCATTTTTAATAGCCGTGCGGCAAAGTTAATGCACCTTTCAACTTGGGCTGTTGCTGGGTTTGGCTGGTTAGGTGGGGGCACAATATATATGCATATTATTACTGTTCTGGCCTGCAATCTCCTGCAAGTTACTTGTCAAGATAATACAGAATAATTTTAGCTCTGGTTTACCCAGTTCTTCAAACCCCACTACTCTTCTGCCCTACAGATGGAGCCCTTCTTCTGATCATCTTAAATTGATAAGAATATGTCATCAAGAACATCCAGATTCTCCTCTCTCTGCATCTTGCTGACTTTTTCTAGGACTTTGGAAGCACGATTTGGAATAAGTAAAGCCAGCAAAGCCGAAGTAGAGCCATCATAAAGACGAAAATGGTCATCGTTTAAGACCTGGCCCCACCTAAGGATGCAGACCTAGATGGTATTAGTTGGCACACTGGCACCGGAATAATAAGGGCAATCAATTTTATTGCTAGTTTATGGCTGATGTAAGAATAAGTAAATGTAGGATCAAATAAATAACACTGAGGCAGAATAAATCTCCCCACATTCTCCCTCTCCAATATTCTTCTATTGCTCATTTTCAGCAACCCTGTCCCTGCCACGTCTCTCCGTATGCTCAGTTCATAGGACAATGGCGAACGGTTTTATAGGGCTCTTACTAGGGGTGAACAAACTTGTGTTTTACAAGTTCAAGTTCAGGGTTCGGGTTTTATTACATTTCCAATATGGATTCCGTTGCCACGAGCCTTTATGCCTCTATGTGGCTTTCCGTCATTATAGAAGTCTATGGGCCGCATGACAAATCAGTCTGGTTTCTTTATGCATGTAGAGGACTCCGGAAGGAAGTTATAACAAATACAATATTATAATGAGACCATTTTTTATATTTAAGTTTCAAACACATTTTATCTTACTGTAAAAAACATGTTCTACTACTTTATCAGACAGTGTGTTGTATTCTTAATGTTTATTACTGAACGCATGGTTCATAGACTTTTTTTCTCAAACATTTTATTGTGTTTCTGTGTTAGTGAACCATTACTGCATAAGATCATGTTGTTCAACACCATTTTGCCACCAATTTATATTGTTTTACCTGTGTTAGTGAACACATAGTTCATAGACATTTTACCGCAAACATCGCAGTGTTATTCCCGTTAGGGAACACAGGGACTGTTACAGATCATGTAGTTCAAAAACATTTTACTGCATATTGCTTGTTATACCTATGTCAGTGAATGAATTACTGTATCAGGACCATGTACGGATGGAGCAAAGTTAACACTCCTGTTTTCTGAGTTGTGTTATATATCTAAGCAAACACCTTCAATTGCTTTTCAATGGCTTTTGTCTCAAGATAACGCGATGAGTTAAGAAATTTTGAGTTAAGAGCTGGAGTGTGTAGTTCAAAACATTTCACTGCAAAAATTACATTGCTATAACTAAATAAGGCCAAGTTCCCACTTCAGGTATTTGTCAGTTATTTCTATCAGTTATTGTGAGTCCTATGGACACAGATTTTTTCCATTTACCTATATCTGTGTAGGCTTCACTACTGGTTTTGGCTCACAATAACTGATGGAAATACTGACTAAATGGACTGATGTGTGATCCTGGCCTTAGCATGCACATAATTTGAAGTAATTTGACTAAAAACACTGCAATGTTATACTGTACCTGTGTTATTGAATGCATTATTGCATTAGACTTTGTAGCTTAGACATTTTACCTCAAAAATAACATTGCTATGTTAGGCGAAAGCATAGTTCAAAGACATTTTACTGCAAACATTGCATGGTTATACCCATGTTATTGAATCCATTTTGCAGCAGTGTAGTTCTAAAACATTTTTCAGCAAAAATTGCATTGTTATACCTGTGTTACCGAGCATATAACTGCATCAGACCATTTAGTTCAAAGATATTTTACCCCAAAAATATTATTGTTATATCCATGTTTGTAAACCCATAGTTAAAAGACATTTTACTGCAAACATTACATTGTTATACCCATGCTAGTGAACACATTATTGCAACTGTGTAACTCAAATACATTTTACTGCATTATTACAAAAGTCAATTGTCAACACTAGTGTGCAGTGTGTTTTTAGAAGGAGGGAGACATTTAATTTCACCTCTGTCTTTAGAGGAAAAAACATGCAAATTTGCTAGTACCAGGATTGTATAGCATTGTGGACTGGATGGCTCAGTCTTACTCTCAGTAATAGCAGGATGATGTGGACTTTGGAGTGTGACACTGTGCCTTGGAGCCAGGGGTCACACTATTTCTCCTGCTACTCCTACTTGCAACCCCATAAAGTCTTTTCATTTGCATACTCTCTGTCTTCACTGCCCCCTATTAATGGGGATCCTACTTTTTCCTAAGAAGAGGCCACTAAACCTCATGTGCTATGAAAGATACTCAATATAGCATAGCATAGTCTGGGCAAACACAATGCAGGAAATCAGGAGGGGGGCCAAGGAGCCCACAATGAGATATCACAGTCTGATCAAAGTGGAGGGTGAGGATGATGATGATGAAGATTGTGTGTTGGACAGGACCCGGCAGGTGGAACAGGATGCTGAGGTGGAGGCAACATCAAAGGAGAAGGGTGTTTGCCAAAGCAGAGGTAATAAAGAACAGAGGCAATATACAGCCAGTACAGCCCAAAAAAACTGCCTTGCCACATCTGATTCTATATGGTAAGTTTGAAACAGGTGATGCCGCTGATACTGTGGGTGCAGGTTCAAAACATGCCATACCAAAGCCACGCCTTGTGCAAGATCTGCAAGACTGAAATAAACCATGGGCATTCAAACACAATTATAGGCACCATGACTTTTTTTCAGCAAATGATGCAGCATCACCATTTAATAGAAGTGGCCACTGACTAGCGCAATAAGAGTGTCTTCCTTCTCCTGATCTCCTTTGCGGCAGCCAGGCAGCATCCATATGCAGTATGTTTCCATGTCATCATCATCATCACTTACTTTGTCAACCAACTACAGTATAACATAATGTGTGGCCAGAAAGCAACTATACATGTCCAGCAGCATGCTGATGCTCAAGCTTTACTCCCACCTGGCAAAGTTTCTGGCGGTGCAGTTGCTGCTGTAACACTTAGTAGATTCTGTTGCCTTTAGGCAGCTGATAGCCTGAATTCAGCCTGGAAGATACATAGCCACCATTATTTCTCAAAAAAAAGTCATCCCAGCATTGTACTCTCATGTGGCAGAGAATGTGGGCCGCTCCTTGCAATTCTCACAGTCCCACAATGTGCATACTTTCATGGCCCACTGGGCCTATGTGTTTTGTGGCAGCAGCAAAGCAGCACAGCACCAACAAAGCCAGGACCTATTGACACTCCCACACTAGATGCTTATCTACCTCCTCCATATTATCCTCCATGGAGATTCCCTGTCTCCAACAGAAGCGGTCAAAGAGTCATATGTGTAATGTTTTGCCAAGGCATGTTATAGCTGATTGACTTGGGCGAGAGTAGCTACACAGCCGATCAGTTGCTAAGATGCATCAAGCAACAAACATCCCAATGGCTGTCTCCTTGTCAACTACAAGTCGGCAAAGTGTTCAGCGACAATGGCAGAAACATCGTGGTTGTGCTGCATTTGGGGCAAATAACACAAGCTCCTGGCTCACGCAATCAATTAAGTCATGCAACACTTTTTTAAAACGTACAGTGGCTTGCAGAGTTGTTTGCCAATTACTTTATTAACAGGATACACTGAGTTACTGCAGCGCTTTTGGCAAGCAGATGCACTACTACCGTTGTGTCTTACCAGGAGGACACTCTTTGCCCCTAAAGTCACTCACCTCCCACCTCCTCCATTACCACAAGCATCAGAAGCCACATCAGCAGCAAACAGTTCAGTATCATGAACATTATGGAGAAATTTTTTCCGTGTGCCTCACCAGGCTCATGCAATTCTGCAAATAGAGACACATTGCCTCAACAACCAGGTTCAGTCTTACCTGGACTCTAGCCTTTCTCCAGCCCATACTGTGTTCTTCGACCCCATAGCCGGAATTAACCCAATATGCTCACTCTGTACTGTCTTGTTTAAGCCTCCAGTGTCATCTCAGAGAGGACTTTCAGCAATGATCAGGTGGCATTGTCACACCCAAACGGACAAAGTTATCCTCCGCCAGTGACAATAATAAAGAGGCATGGATCCTTGATGATATTCTCTAGTGTTGAGCAAATTGATGTATCCAAAATGGACTTCGATACGAATTTCTGGAAAAAAAAATGATTCACCGCAAAGCCGACTTTTCTTGTGCTTCGTGGTAATGAATCAATTATCCCTGAAATTTCGGTAAAAAAAATATTGTAAATCAAGTACAAATCTTGTGCGCTTTGACATTTAACCGTCACCACAAAGGCCAGCGTGATGATGTGATCATGCATCATGCGAGATTTTGCATGGTATCTTCAAGATGGCCTCGGCCTCCTCTTTGCAATTAAATGGATATGGTGAGTATTATAATATTTTTACCAGATTAACCCCTGAAAGCCCTCACTATTATTTTCAGATGCCGCGATCAGCGATGAACGTAGCATCTGAGGGGTTCAATGATGGGTGCGGCACAACCTTCGTTCCCTGTCATTGAGACCACTACTTACAAAGAAATGCACTTTGTGAGAAAGTAATTCTTCATGAACTGAATTTCTTTATGAAATTCAGTGAAGCAGCCCAATCTAATTTTTGATAACTTTAATTTTGGTACACCTCCGGCAGAAGCCAATGAAAAGATCTGTTATTGCTGCCAGTGCCCAACATACCACTGCCATTATCTACCTGCCTGTCTATCATTATGTTCTGCACTGTTTGGCTGCTGCCACCATCATGCCACTGCTGTCGTCTGCCTGATTATCATTATATTCTGTACTATATGGCTGCTGCTTCCATTATGCCACTGTCTGCAAACTTACCACTGTCGATGTCTGTCTGCATAACTGTCACTGCTGTCATGGTCTGGTGGTAGTGGACCGTGACACCTTTGCCCATACTGTCACAGTGCAGAGTGGGGAAAAACCCCACGTACAATGTAAAGCAGAAAGACAACCAACTAGGCCAGAGGCTGGGATAAAGGAGCTGGTCACCTCCTATTGCATCCATAATCCTCAGCCTAACTCCTCACCATATGAGCGGACCTGGATGGTAGGACGGCTCATACCCAGGAAACCTAGGACCCTGAGTCGCCCTGATAGTCCCTAAAATAGACAAAGGGGATGAGACGACCTGTCATCCCAGACACGGATGAACAGGAGTCTAACTGGCCTAGCTGCCAGGGAAGGGACAGACAGTGCACAGCTACTGGATCGGCAGGTAAGAGCCCCAAACAACGCGCACTTACCTGCCGCTGCAATTATGACAACTGGACCCCATGCAGATGTACTGGAACCCGTTCACCTCACAGGACACAGCACAAAACACAAGAATGAATCCAGCAAACCAGAAACTGCCTGGACCCCCATGCGGATAGGATGCATGGTGGCCCCAGCAGAGCTGCACACTGACTAGTGGTTCCCCATCGGGGGAACCCTGAGACCCCCTGTTCAGAGGCACAGACAGACAGGGGAAATGTCAAACAACCATGCTGAACTACAAACACCAAATAGACCAGACATGGAAAAACAAATGACATACAACAAACACCCTGTACATAAACCCACAACAAACATCATAAACAGGTGAGGAAGGGTAAGGGGACATGGGGAAACACCCCAATGTTCCACAAGTAGGCCCACATGGATAGGAGACACTTCCAGAGGGGAGCAAAGCTCCTACTCATACAAAGGCAGAAATAACAACTGACCTCACACTCACAACTCCAGCATGAGAAGAGCCATGAGACCAAACTCAGCTCCACCTTGCACACCTTAACCCCGTACACATCAAAATGGGAAGGAACACCAGACTAAAAGGGAAGAGACCACATATGCTAAAACAACACGTTGCCACCAGCAACAAGCATGTATGGCAAAAGTGTCACGGTCCACTACAACCAGACAATGACAGCCGTGACAATAATGTCATGTTCCATATTGCATCGCTGCTGCTGCCGCCACCACAGCTGCTACTCCTATGCTATATAGCACACGATGACGCGGGTTCGGCTCATTGCGAGTCAGGGAGAGCTGCGCTTAGGAAGGGACAGATAGTGTAGGGAGTTTGCGATCACAATTTATTCCATTTTAAAACATTTCAAAGACCCAATATTCCTTTTAAGGACTATTGTGTGTGGTGGCAGCAATTTAATTGTGCAAAGTTGAACAAATTTTTTTTTTTTTTATACTTTTCGAAATAGCGATTATTTTGCTATATAGAAGGTATCTGCAGTGACTTGTGACATCTGTGCAGCAATACATTCTGTGTGTCAGGGGCAGAGATAGGAAGAATATTAGTGAAAATATTTATTTTTTCCCCATAATCCACATTTTTGCTGTCAACGGTGTAATCCGTGAATTGTGTGATCTGTGCTTCAATACATTTTGTGGTTGTCAGGCCTAGATATAGGGAAAAAATTTTAAATACAGAAAACAATTTTTCTCCCATAATCTGTCCACATTTTTGCTGTCAACGGTGCAATCCGTGAATTGTGTGATCTGCGCTTTAATATATTGCATAGTTGTCAGGCCTAGATATAGGGGGGAAAAATTAAATACAGAAAACATTTTTTCTCCCATGATCTATCCACATTTTTGCTGTCAACGGTGTAATCCGTAAATTGTGTGGTCTGAACTTCAATACATTGTGAGGTTGTCAGGCCCCAGATATAGGGAAAAAAATTATAATACAGAAAACACATTTTTTCCCCCATAATCTATCTACATATTTGCTGTTCATGGTGCAATCCATGAATTGTGTGATCTGCGCTTCAATACATTGTGTGGTTGTCAGGCCTAGATATAGGGAAAAAAATTAAAATACAGAGAAACTATTTTCTCCCATAATCTATCCACAATTTTTGCTTGTCCAACGGTGTAATCCGTGAATTGTGTGATCTGCTATTCAATACATTGTGTGGTTGTCAGGGCCAGATATAGGGAAAAAATTTAAATACAGAAAACTATTTTTCTCCCATAATATATCCACATTTTTGCTGTTAACGGTGTAATCCGTGAATTGTGTGATCTGCGCTTCAATACATTGTGTGGTTGTCAGGGCCAGATATAGGGAGAAACTGTAATACAGAAAAAAAAATTCTCCCATAATCTATCCACATTTTTGCTGTCAACGACGTAATCCGTGAATTGTGTGATCTGCGCTTCAATACATTGTGTGGTTGTCAGGCCCAGATATAGGGAAAAAATTTAAATACAGAAAACAATTTTTCTCCCATAATATATCCACATTTTTGCTGTTAACGGTGTAATCCGTGAATTGTGTGATCTGCGCTTCAATACATTGTGTGGTTGTCAGGCCTAGATATAGGGAAAAAATGTAAATACTGAAAAAAAATTCTCCCATAATCTATCGATATTTTTGCTGTCAACAGTGTAATCCGTGAATTGTGTGACCTGCTCTTCATCAGAAAACAGTGTATTCACCGCAGATTCCAATAATCTGGGCCTAAAATAGTGTCCATATTTTGTGGTGTTCTGTGACATATACAGTACGCCATCCGAAAACTGTTTCTTTATGGCAAATTCCAAAAATCTGGGCCTAATCTAGTGTCCATATTCTGTGTGTTTCTGTGACATAAACTGTCCTGCATCCGAAAACTGAGTTTGTATTGCAAATTCCAAAAATCTGGGCCTATAATCTAGTGTCCATATTCTGTGTGTTTCCGTGACATATACTGTCCTTCATCTGAAAACTGAGTTTGTATTGCAAATTCCAAAAATCTGGGCCTAATCTAGTGTCCATATTCTATGCGTTTCTGTGACATATACTGTCCTGCATACAAAAACAGTTTCTTTAGGACAAATTCCAATAATCTGGGCCTAATCCAGCGTACATATTCCATGTGTTTGTGTGACATATATTTTCCTGCATCTAAAAACTTTCTATTCCAATAGTCTGGGCCTAATATAGTGTCCATATTCTGTGTTTTTCTGTGACATATACTGTCCTGCATCTGAAAAATGTTTCTTTAGGGCAAATTACAATAATCTGGGCCTAAAATAGTGTCCATATTCTGTGTGTTTCTGTGACATACACTGCGTGCAGAATTATTAGGCAAATGAGTATTTTGACCACATCATCCTCTTTATGCATGTTGTCTTACTCCAAGCTGTATAGGCTCGAAAGCCTACTACCAATTAAGCATATTAGGTGATGTGCATCTCTGTAATGAGAAGGGGTGTGGTCTAATGACATCAACACCCTATATTAGGTGTGCATAATTATTAGGCAACTTCCTTTCCTTTGGCAAAATGGGTCAAAAGAAGGACTTGACAGGCTCAGAAAAGTCAAAAATAGTGAGATATCTTGCAGAGGGATGCAGCACTCTTAAAATTGCAAAGCTTCTGAAGCGTGATCATCGAACAATCAAGCGTTTCATTCAAAATAGTCAACAGGGTCGCAAGAAGCGTGTGGAAAAACCAAGGCGCAAAATAACTGCCCATGAACTGAGAAAAGTCAAGCGTGCAGCTGCCAAGATGCCACTTGCCACCAGTTTGGCCATATTTCAGAGCTGCAACATCACTGGAGTGCCCAAAAGCACAAGGTGTGCAATACTCAGAGACATGGCCAAGGTAAGAAAGGCTGAAAGACGACCACCACTGAACAAGACACACAAGCTGAAACGTCAAGACTGGGCCAAGAAATATCTCAAGACTGATTTTTCTAAGGTTTTATGGACTGATGAAATGAGAGTGAGTCTTGATGGGCCAGATGGATGGGCCCGTGGCTGGATTGGTAAAGGGCAGAGAGCTCCAGTCCGACTCAGACGCCAGCAAGGTGGAGGGAGTACTGGTTTGGGCTGGTATCATCAAAGATGAGCTTGTGGGGCCTTTTCGGGTTGAGGATGGAGTCAAGCTCAACTCCCAGTCCTACTGCCAGTTTCTGGAAGACTCCTTCTTTAAGCAGTGGTACAAGAAGAAGTCTGCATCCTTCAAGAAAAACATGATTTTCATGCAGGACAATGCTCCATCACACGTGTCCAAGTACTCCACAGCGTGGCTGGCAAGAAAGGGTATAAAAGAAGAAAATCTAATGACATGGCCTCCTTGTTCACCTGATCTGAACCCCATTGAGAACCTGTGGTCCATCATCAAATGTGAGATTTACAAGGAGGGAAAACAGTACACCTCTCTGAACAGTGTCTGGGAGGCTGTGGTTGCTGCTGCACGCAATGTTGATGGTGAACAGATCAAAACACTGACAGAATCCATGGATGGCAGGCTTTTGAGTGTCCTTGCAAAGAAGGTGGCTATATTGGTCACTGATTTGTTTTTGTTTGTTTTTGAATGTCAGAAATGTATATTTGTGAATGTTGAGATGTTATATGGTTTCACTGGTAAAAATAAATAATTGAAATGGGTATATATTTGTTTTTTGTTAAGTTGCCTAATAATTATGCACAGTAATAGTCACCTGCACACACAGATATCCCCCTAAAATAGCTAAAACTAAAAACAAACTAAAAACTACTTCCAAAAATATTCAGCTTTGATATTAATGAGTTTTTTGGGTTCATTGAGAACATGGTTGTTGTTCAATAATAAAATTAATCCTCAAAAATACAACTTGCCTAATAATTCTGCACTCCCTGTATATTGTCCTGCATCCAAAAACTGTTTCTTTAGGGCAAATTCCTATAATCTTGGCCAAATCTAATGTCAATATGCAGTAAGCCGGATTGAGGCAATTGCACACTGGCGCAATATTAATGGTTTTGAGTTTGTGACGCCAATTGCAGCTTGCGCAGGTACTGTAGCAGGGCCCTTTAAGATGTTATAGCTCACGTACCAAGTGAGGAATGCCAGAGGGGGATAATGTCTCTGTGTAGTGTCAACGGTGTCTCCTACCTTGGTACGGCTGGACTCCTGAATCCTGGCTCACATGCAATAAATTGAGTGTGGTTAGCAGGAGTAATTGAGGAATAATTGAAATCCACACAGATAATAGGGTCCAACTTCTGTTTACTTAGTGGTCTGCAGCTTTGATCCATACAGGTACAGCAATAGTCTAGGATCCCAGCAGGTAGTGGCAATATGTGGCAGGAATGTATGTATATTCTGCTTCTTGTACATACGCCTATTAGAATCTGGCAGGTATCTATCTTCTGCTCTGTCTTTAGTCTGCTTGGTTTGGGCCTGATTAGCTGAGGAGGTACTTAGCTTCTCTTTGTCTTTGGATCTGTACTTACAGGACTGCTCTCATGAAATGGTGTCGTCTTCCTGGAGATCTATAGTGCTGTATATGGCTGCTTTCTTTGTCCACAGCTGAGGTAGAGGACTCAGGCTGGGAAGGTTGATCTTGGGCCTCAGCCGAGGCTTGAATCCTAGGTTGGAATCCCTGTTTCTGGGAGCTCCTACTAACACAGCCTACCCCAACAGGGGGCTGGCTCACACTCTGACTAGAACTTTCCTTCCTCCCCCTGAAGTAGGATGTGGGAACATTCCACTCATCCTCAGAAAGGGGGGAGCTAGCCTGGAATGGTCTATTCCAGCCTAGGTACTACCTATGACCTGCTGCATACTGCTGCCACCTGCTGGTGTACATTGAGAACTACAGCATATATATATATATATATATATATATATATATATAAACAGGCATAGGAATACATATAATGGCAATGCACAGGCAGATTACACTAGATGACAATACACATATACACCTAACATTATGAAGCAGGGTGAAAGAAATTTAGTGACATACTTCAGGATGTTACACATATTCTGTGTGTTTCTGTGACATATACTGTCCTTCATCCAAAAACTGTTTCTTAAGGGCAAATTCCAATAATCTGGGCCAAATCTAGTGTCCATACTCTGTGTGTTTCTGTGACATATACTGTCCTACATCAGAAAACTGTGTCTTTAGCGGACTGTAAAACAATCTGCGCCACATCTACTGACAAAACAATTAATATGAAGAAGGCGAGCACTAAGAGACGTGGGCGTGATGCTGGTGGTGCACGCAGAGGCCGTGGCCCTGGGTGCAATGAAACTGTGCCTGCTTCCAGTGCAGCAGAAAAAAAAAAACATCCACCGTAGCCAGCTTCATGTCCAACTTAGCTGGGCGGCGCAGGACCACACTGTTCAAGTTGGACCAGTGCGAACAGTTGGTTGGTTGGATTGCTGAAGATAATGCTTCCAGTCGGTTAAGCACCACCCTCTCTTCCACCAAGTCCAGTCTCTGTAGCCAAGAGTCTGGTCAACCGAATCCTCTCTCTGATCATCTTTCCTCCCACCATGGAGAGGATTGCCAAACAAGTGATCCCACACTCGGATATTCCAAGGAGCTCTATCCAGTGCACTATTACATTTGGCCCTCGCGCCCAGTACGCTTAAAGAGGGACCTGAGATATTGTGCCCTGATCCCCAACCTCTTGAGCCTTCACAGTCTTAAGAAGATGACAGTGGTAAACGGAAATCATTCGTCCACGAGGTGGATGATGATGAGACACAGTTGTAAATCACTGAGGTTGTGGTTAGATCATGTCAGGAGGATAAGCAGAGTGAGGAAGTGGAAGAGGAAGTGGTTGACGATGAGGTCACTGACCCAACATGGGAAGGTGTAAAGCCGAGCGAGGACAGCAGTACAGAGGGGGAGGGATCCGCAGAACCGCAACAGGCTGGAAGAGGCAGTGTGTTTGCAAAAGGGAGAAGTCGGCCCACACCAAACAGGCCCGCAACCATTACACCGATCACCCCCATGCGTAAATTTACCTTGCAAAGGGGTAGGTGTTCTGCAGTATGGCACCTTTTTGAGGAAAGTGCAGACGACTAAAGAGTGGTAGTTTGCAACCTGTGCCTTACCAAAATGACCCGGGGCGTGAACATTAGCAACCTCACCACCACCAGCATGATCCGCCACATGGCATCCAAGCACCCTAACAAGTGGGCCGAATGCCTGGGTCCACAATCTGTGTCTGCAGGTCATACCACTGCCTCCTCTTCCCCTGTGTTACGCACTGCTTGGTCAATCCCCTGTCAAAGGCGCAGGCCCAGATGCCCCTCGCCCCTGCACCTGGACCTTTGCATGAACCATCAGCAACAACATCCACTTCCCTGTCCCAGCGCAGCGTACAAATGTCCATAACACAGTCATTTGAATGCAAGCGCAAATACCCACCCACAAGCCATAGCACTAAATGCACAACTTTCCAAATTACTGACACTTGAAATTTTGCCATTTAGGCTTATGGACACTGAGGCCTTCCGCAGCCTGATGTCAGTGGCCGTCCCTCGGTACACAGTCCCCAGCCGACACTATTTTTCACGTTGTGCCGTGCCCGCCTTACACCAGCATGTGTCCCAGAACATCACCTGTGCCCTGAACAACACAGTTACTGGGAAGGTCCACTTAACCACGGACACATGGACAAGTGCTGATGGCCAGGGACGCTACATTCCCTGACCGCACACTGGGTGAATGTTGTGGAGGACGGGAGTGAGTCGTACCCTGGGATGGCACAGGTGCTACCTAAGCCCAGGATTGCGGGCCCTACATCCCTCAGGGTCTCCGCCAGCAGCTATATTACTGGATTCAACCCCCACTTCTCCTCCTCCGTCGCCTCCTCCTCCACTTCCACCTCAAGCAGCAGTCAGCCATCAGTCACTAGCTGGAAGCAGTGTAGCACTGCTGTGGTTAAACGTCAACAGGCCGTGCTGAAGTTGATCTGTTTAGAGGACAAACAGCACACTGCCGCAGAGCTGTGGCAGGGTATAAGGGACCAAACCGAGCTGTGGCTCTTGCCACTCAACCTACAACCAGGCATGGTTGTGTCTGACAATGGCCGAAACTTGGTGGCGGCTTTGGAGCTCGGCAACCTGACACACATCCCATGCCTAGCCCACATCTTAAACTTAGTGGTTCAGCAGTTTAACAAAACCTATCCCAATTTGCCAGAGCTACTATTGAAGGCGTGCCGCGTGTGAGCCCATTTCCGCAAGTTGTCCACAGCTTCAGGCGGTCTGTCAACGATGCAGCAGCGCTTGCGGCTTCCAGCTCACTGACTGTTGTGCAACGTGAGCATGCGCTGGAACTCTAAGTTCCACATGTTGGCCAGGCTTTGTGAGCAGCAGAGGGCAGTTGTGGAATACTAGCTGCAACATGGTCGTCCCCTTTCTAGTCAACTGCCACTATTCACAAGCGAGGAGTGGGCATTGATGTCAGACCTCTGTGAGGTTATAAAAAACTTTGATGAATCCACACAGATGGTTATTGGCGATAACGCTATTATCAGCGTAACCATCCCACTGCTGTGTCTACTCAAACGATCGCTGCTCACAATTAAGGACGACACTTTGCATGTGGAAGAGGTGGAAATAGGGGAAGAAGACTTTACACAGGGTGATAGCCAGCCCACCCTCAGTTCATCTTCTCAGCGTGAATTGGACCATGAAGAAGAAGAGGAGCTGGAGACAGTTGCCTCTGCTACAGAGGGTAGTATCCATGGAACTTTAATTCCATCTGTTCAGTGTGGATGGGCAAAAGATGAGGTCGATGAGGAGATGGAGAGTCATCCTGATGTCAACATCGACGTCTTGCCTGTTGGTACTCTGGCACACATGGCTGACATCATGTTATGCTGACTTTCCAGCGACCCTCGCGTTATTCGCATTTTAGATAACACGGATTACTGGCTGTTCACCCTTCTCGACCTCCCTACAAAGAGAACTTCTCATCTCTCATTCCTCTGGTGGAGAGGACAAGCAAAATGGTGCAATACCAGAAGATTTGACAATGCTGGCGGCAGAGTCCGTACTTCTTTAGGCAACTGAGGAAGGGAGACAAGGGGAACACACAGCAGTTCCAACAAAGGCAGGGCAACACTCTCCAAGGCATGGGACACTTTTATGACACCCCGCCAGAAACCTCACCCTGAAGCGCGGCCTAGTGGTACAAGGAGGGAAAGTTTTGGAAGATGATAAAGGAATACATAGCAGACCTTGTCAGCCTCCTAATTGATCCCTCAGTGCCTTACAACTACTGGGTGTCCAAGCTGGACACGTGGCACGAACTTGCGCTCTACGCCTTGGAGGTGCTGGCCTACCCTGCCGCCATAGTTTTGTCTGAGCGTGTATTTAGTGCTGCTGGTGGCATTTTAACGGATAAGCGTATCCGCTTGTCCACTGTCAATGCTGACAGGTTGACTCAGATAAAAATGAACAAGGCCTGGATTGCCCCTGACTTCTCAACTCCACCAGAGGACAGCTGAGCTGATGATGAACATAAAGGCATAAAGGCAATTTCAATCTATCATTTATAATGTACTCAATCTACTGTAGTGTATTCCCATGCACCTTTTCCACCACAAAAAAAGAGTATATGGTTGAATCTTGTTTTAACCTCCTCCTCCTCATCCAGATTGTATATATTCCCTCCACAATTTTTTTTATAGCGTCAGCTCACCAGCAGGCCTTCGCCCCTAATGTTTTAGAGGGTCAGTTCAGCAGCAGGCCCTCGCTACTAATGTTTTAGAGGGTCAGCTCAGCAGCAAGCCGTCCCCCCTAATGTTTTAGACGGTCTGCTTAGCAGTAGGCCTTCGCCCCTAGGAGTAGGAGTCCCACTACCTGAACAATTGTACCACAGTATGAATGTTTCGTAGTGCCTCTTGCTTGTAATTTTATTGCAGCACCTGCACTTTATATACAATTGAATATACAGGAAAGAATGTTTACTAACAATTTTTCCTGTAAAATTTTTTTTTTTGGGGGGAGTTTTCTGCGTATTTTTGTCAGTCTGTAAAAGTGGCGTACAACTCGGACAACATGGTTCCCAGCAGCGACCTAGGAGTCCAATATACATCGTCCCCATGGTGTTCCCAATCCATTTCGGTGGTGTTTCTGTCACTTTCTGACCTTTTCCAATGGACCAGAGCAGGGGGTGCCTGGTTGTCTCCCATTGACTTCCATTAAACTCGGGTGCTCGGCTGAGCACATGAATATAGCAATGTGTTCGGGCTGAACACCCAAATACTTTGGTGCTCGATCATCACTAGCTGGCACTACTATTGCTGCCACTATTTCCCCTACAAACTTTGTCCTATCCACATGGACACTATATTGCTCCCAAATAAAAGTGATAATTTTTTAAAGCTTATTAAACTTTAGAATAAGCCATTTTTGGATGCTTGGCCCCAACAAGCCACTGTTTTTACCCATTACTCCGTGTGTGTTTAAACACCATCCACGTCAAAAAGGGACTGTGATGGCAGAGTGTGTTTTAATACATGCTGTTTGTTCACACTGTCGACAATGTGTTTACCCATAGCTATATATGTCAGTGTAACTGACATTATTTGCCTTTGCTGCCATTGCATTCAAGAGCTGAAAAGGAGGGATGGGGGAAAGAAAAAGTAAACATTTGTAAAAAAAAAAAAATTAAGAGATAATGAAAAGATATTAAAAAAAAATCCTGGGATATCTCAGAGTGTCATATACTAATTGTCAGGCCGATCGAAGCATATTTGATTCATATAGACTTGATTTATTTGAAAAATGTTATGAATCGCATTGGAAACAAATTTCAAGAAATTCGCTCATCTATAAAGTGGTGCAGTGCAGTGTCCACATATACAGAAAAAGGGCAGTGTGGCGAAAATAACCTCGCCACTGGGTTTTGGAGGGGCCTGTTTGCCAGCCTCTTGCCTCAGGATTATGGCCCATACTAACTTTATAGGAGAAGACAGAGCGGCCTCACAGCTTAAATATGTGGAACTGTTTTGGGCAGAAAAGCCATGCTTGCGGTTGGCCAAATGTGACATCCATGGAATTCGGGAACCCCTGCTCGGATCTGGGTGATTTTTGGATATGTTGTTCACCCAGTTCAGAGCTATCCACGGATGTATACATTATGGGGATATGTGGGGTTTTGAGGTGTGTGACAGAACCATCTGTCTGTGGAATTGTATTGTATGTTATGTGAGGGTACCCAGATAGCTAATTTTATTGTATTCAAGTAGTCTGAGTGCCATTCACCTAATAATATGCACTCAGACTTGAGCTATCTGGGGATATGTTAAATGTCTGTGTTTACTGAAAGGGTTGTGACATTGTATGTTTAAATGGTGATTTCCTATTGTCCCCACATGTGTATTGGCGATTTCCCTTTGTCCTGAGAGATAATTGAATTACTCCTCGGGTGTCTCCAGGGCAGAGAGGAGGAAACCATGATGCATTGTGGGGATGTATTGTGTCTGTGTATCCTGAATTGCTGCATATCTGTCCTGTGTCGCAGTGTTCCATATGGTCCCCTAGGGGAGTGTCCACCAGATGGGGACCTTCATAAAAATAGGTGGGTAGCCCTCAATAAAGGGTTCCTGTTTTATACTCAACATAGAGCCTCGTCTCATGTATGTGGGGATTGCTATAAGTGTATACTCCCCTGGCTATTACTCCTAGCTCTTGTAAGAGCTGTTCCTGTTCCTGGTTCCTGTGGTGGTATCGGTGCTGAGCGCAGTGCTTGGAGTCCTCGGGAGGCACTAGGAGCATTTATCAACGGAGGTACCCGGTCGGGGTGCCAGGAGAACCGTTACAGGCAGATACTCAGAATCACTCCCAGTACACAGGTCAAGAGAAGTGGTACTGTGCAGTTCCCATATATATTGAGGAACATAAGTATTTGAACACCCTGCGATTTTGCAAGTTCTCCCACTTAGAAATCATGGAGGGGTCTGAAATTCACATTGTAGGTACATTCCCACTCTGAGAGACACAATAAAATATAAATAAATCAGGAAATCACATTGTATGATTTTTTAAGAATTTATTTGTCTTGCACTGCTGAACATAAGTATTTGAACACCTGAGAAAATCAGTGTTAATATTTGTTACAGTAGCCTTTGCTTGCAATTACAGAGGTCAAACGTTTCCTGTAGTTCTTGACCAGGTTTGTACACACTGCAACAGGGATTTTGGCCTACTTCTCCACACAGATCTCCTTTAGATCTATCAGGTTTTGGGGCTGTCGCTGAGCAACACAGAGTTTCAGCTCCCTCCAAAGATGTTCTATTGGATTTAGGTCTGGAGACTGGCTAGGCCACTCCAGAACCTTGATATGCTTCTTACGGAGCCACTCCTTGGTTATCCTGGCTGTGTGCTTCGGGTCGTTGTCATTTTGGAATACCCAGCCACGACCCATCTTCAATGCTCTGACTGAGGGAAGGAGGTTGTTGCTCAAAATCTCACAATAAATGGCACCATTCATCCTCTCCTTAATACAGTGCAGTCGTTGAGTCCCCTACGCAGAAAAGCACCTCCAAAGCATGATGTTACCACCCCCATGCTTCACAGTAGGGATGGTGTTCTTGGGAACCAACTTATCCTTCTTTTTCCTTCAAACGCAACGATTAAAGTTTAGACCAAAAAGTTCTACTTTGGTCTCATCTGACCACATGACTTTCTTCCATGCCTCCTCTGGATCATCCAGATGGTTATTGGCAAACTTCAGATGGCCTGGACATGTGATGACTTGAGCAGGGGAACCTTCCGTTCAATGCATGATTTGAAACCATGACAGTGTAGTGTTCTACCGACAGTCACCTTTGAAACTGTGGTCCCAGCTCTCATCATGTCATTGACCAGCTCCTCCTTTGTAGTTCTGGGCTGATTCCTTTACCTTTCCTATCATCAGTGATACCCCACGAGGTGAGATCTTGCATGGAGCCCCAGTCCGAGGGAGACTGACAGTCGTCTTTAGCCTCTTTCATTTTCTAATAATTGCTCCAACAGTTGATCTTTTTTAACCAAGCTGCTTGGCAATAGCCCTTTCCAGCCATGTGGAGATCCACAATTTTGTCTCTGGTGTCTTTCGACAGCTCTTTTGTCTTGCCAATGGTAGTAGTTGGCGTCTGACTGACTGTGGGGTGGACAGGGGTCTTTAAAGAGCTCAGACCGGTGCTACTAAGTTAGATTAATGAGTGGAGTAGAGGTGGACTTTTTAAAGGCACAGTAACAGGTCTTTGAGAGACTGAATTCTTGCTGTTTCTCAGGTGTTCAAATACTTATGTTTAGCAGTGCAAGACAAATACATTCTTAAAAAAATCACACAATGTGATTTCCTGATTTATTTATTTATTTATTCTGTCTCTTAGAGTGGGAATGCACTTACAATGTGAATTTCAGACCCCTCCATGATTTCTAAGTGGGAGAACTTTCAAAATCGCAGGTGTTCGAAAACTTCTGTTCCTCACTGTAAACACTGAATAAGATCAGATAATGAAAATTACATCTAATATAGAGGACAGGATAAATTGTACTGTGCAGTGTCCATATATACAGAATAAGAGATACTGATACTGAGAATGACACCCAACATGCAGAACATGAGAAGTATTACTGTGTTGTGTTACTTTATAGATTATACAGTACAGACCAAAAGTTTGGACACACCTTCTCATTCAAAGAGTTTTCTTTATTTTCATGACTATGAAAATTGTAGATTCACACTGAAGGCATCAAAACTATGAATTAACAGATGTGGAATTATATACATAACAAACAAGTGTGAAAGAACTGAAAATATGTCATATTCTAGGTTCTTCAAAGTAGCCACCTTTTGCTTTGATTACTGCTTTGCACACTCTTGGCATTCTCTTGATGAGCTTCAAGAGGTAGTCCCCTGAAATGGTTTTCACTTCATAGGTGTGCCCTGTCAGGTTTAATAAGTGGGATTTCTTGCCTTATAAATAGGGTTGGGACCATCAGTTGCGTTGAGGAGAAGTCAGGTGGATACACAGCTGATAGTCCTACTGAATACACTGTTCGAATTTGTATTATGGCAAGACAAAGCAGCTAAGTAAAGAAAAACGAGTGGCCATCATTACTTTAAGAAATGAAGGTCAGTCAGTCAGCCGAAAAATTGGGAAAACTTTGAAAGTAAGGGCTATTTGACCATGAAGGAGAGTGATGGGGTGCTGCGCTAGATGACCTGGCCTCCAAAGTCACCGGACCTGAACCCAATCGAGATGTTTGGGGTGAGCTGGACCGCAGAGTGAAGGCAAAAGGGCCAACAAGTGCTAAGCATCTCTGGGAACTCCTTCAAGACTGTTGGAAGACCATTTCAGGGGACTACCTCTTGAAGCTCATCAAGAGAATGCCAAGAGTGTGCAAAGCAGTAATCAAAGCAAAAGGTGGCTACTTTGAAGAACCTAGAATATGACATATTTTCAGTTGTTTCACACTTGTTTGTTATGTATATAATTCTACATGTGTTAATTCATAGTTTTGATGCCTTCATAGTCATGAAAATAAAGAAAACTCTTTGAATGAGAAGGTGTGTCCAAACTTTTGGTCTGTACTGTATATGCAGAGTTTTGCCCAGTATACAGTACTTTAGAAGTGGGCATAAGTGGTACTTATAGCCAACAAACACACACATCCACTTGACAAAGCCTCAATGAATTATCTAACTGTTGAGTTCTACATCTAGTGCAGGTGGTATGATATTTCTATAACCGCCCTGAAGGGTGGTCACTAGAGATGGGCGAAGTTTTAGAAAATTCGATTCAGCTGCTTCACAGAATTTTGCAAAAAACTTTGCTTCGTCACGAAGCGCATTTTTTTGTAAGTAGTGGGTGCAATGACAGGGAGCTGCGATAGCGCCGCCTTTCATTATTGTACCCTCAGATGCCGCGTTCATACATGATTGCTGCATCTGAGTGTAAAAATAGTGTAAAATTAGCATAAGAAAAACATTTACTCGAACTTACCGCCTCCATTTGCTGGCGACAGGCTGGCCACCGCCATCTTGCTTGAAGATCTGGCGCAAAATCCTGGCCGAGATCTTTAATCAAGATCGCGTGGCCAGCCCATAATGAGCAAATGGAGGAGGTAAGTATGAACTTTTTTGGTTTTTACACTATTTCAGGTTAAATCGATTCGCTACCACGAAGCACAAGGAAATTTGGCTTCACGACGAATTGAATTTATCCTGAAATTCTGATCAAATTCTACTTTGGTGGATTTGATTCGCTTATCTCTAGTGATCACAATTCCTGGGTCAGCATCAATACACTGGATGGGTTACCAGCAACAATCGTGTCTGCCCCTTTAGCCAAAACTGAGCCCCTTCTCCTTCTTCTCACCAGGAAAACCTCCTCACACATCACCATCTAGTCCCCATCTGTGCATGACTGATTTTACTTCGAGGCCCACTGTATAGAGGGCCCAGCTGGCAAAAAAAAAAATCACAAACATGATTTTTTTTCTGCTGGACAGTATGACAGCAAAAGAAAAGTTCCTATTTCCTGGAGACTGTATGTAACTTTAAGGACTTTTGTCCCCCACCCCGTGGCTCTTTCTGTCTTCTTAGGCTTATTGCACACGACCGTATGGCTTTTTCAGTGTTTTGCGGTCCGTTTTTCACGGAACCGTTGTTCCGTTTTTTGTTTCCATTGTGTTTCCGTTTCTGTTCCGTTTTTCTGTATGCCATATGCAGTATACAGAAATTACACAGAAAAAATTGGGCTGGGCATAATATTTTAATAGATGATTCCGCAAAAACGGAACAGATACTGAAGACATAGGGATGCATTTCCGTATGTGTTCCGTTTTTTTTTATGGACCCATTGACTTGAATGGAGTCACGGAACGTGATGTGCGGGCAATAATAGGACATGTTCTATCTTTCAACGGAACGTAAAAAACGGAAATATGGAAACGGAATGCATACGGAGTACATTCCGTTTTTTTTGCGGAACCATTGAAATGAATGGTTCCGTATACGGACCGTATATGGAACGCGAAAAACGGCCCGTAAACAGAAGAATTATTTTTTTTGTGTGCATAAGGCCTTAGGCAGAATAAAATTCTAACACAAGCAGCATATGCACTAAATTTCTCTTTTGCCAAACACTGACTTTCAAAAAATGGTTTGTCAGTTTTCACAGACCTTCTACTAACAAAATTAATTCAATTTTAAAATAAAGGTACATGATTATACAGAATTCTTTGTGAAGCTATAGATAACATTTTATATTTTAGAGAATACACATCATAAATAGTAAACCATAGACTGAAACTTTGCCAGCAAGGAAATTTAAATTTTCTTCTGCTCAATATCATTATATATTCTTTGTCCCGTCCACCTTATTTTCCTGTTCTCCATTTGATTGTGTTTTGCTATTTACTGTATTTCTTCGCCCAAACCATGGTCCCTATTTTACATCACAATGTCCATATTCTAGCCTTATTTTAACAAAAGTCTACAGCCAATTTTCTGCTTCACATGGTCTAAAGGTGCCCATGCCCAACATCATATGTCCATATACTATATATTATTGCCAAGATCATGATCCAAAGACCAATACTACCATACAACCACTATACAAGCCCCAAATAATAATGCAACACCATGAAAACTACCACTACCACTTTTTTTTTTTTTTTATTCTTTATATTTTTATTTTGAAAAAGACATACAATTAGTACATAGACCAGTTCAAAACAGATCAATGTATATAGTATAACAATCATAAATATCCTTATAACCCTCCCCCCCCCCCATTGGCTGTCGTTCCCCTCAATTCATTCAAATACAACAGACAATACATACATTAAAGATATCTACGTGGCCCTGCGTGCCACTCTCCGCTTCCTTTCAATATCCTCATAGATTTTAATTTGTTGAAGGTAAAGATCCCACTCCCTAGAAGAGGGCTGAGAGACAGAGCCCCAGTACTTCACCAATATAGCCTTCGCCACCATCAAACCTCTCATCCAAATCCGTCTAATCTGGGGGGGGACTTCCATTTCTGAGCCATAGTGACCAAAGATCACTATCAAGATCCCCGGGTTGTATTTCATTGAGGATTCCTTTTGTAAAGCAAAGAAAACCTCATCCCAATATTTTCTTATCTTACTGCAACTCCAAAGCAAATGGACATAGTCCGCATTAACATATCCACATTTAGGGCAGCAACAGTCCCGGCCCCTATTTTGGGGGAATTTCCCTTGGATTTTGGGCGTGTAATACAACCTATGGAGGATCTTAAATTGAATTAGTCTATGTGCACTGGAGACTGTCGCCTTCCTCACGCTCCTATAGATAGTAGACCACTGCAAAGGAGGGCAATTCAACTCTTGCTCCCATTTGCTTGGGCTTTTAAAAGGCGTTACAGTTGCCAGTGCTATTCGGAGTTTAGTATATAGTCTAGATATTTTCACCTTCTCATCCTTCTGGGCGTCACAATAATCAAAAAAAATATTCTCTCGTGGAAAAATACGGCCCCTATTCCTAGAGGCCTCAAATACATGTTTCAAACGTTCATACATAAATATATCTAGTAGTGAATGTTGATTAAAACCGAATTCCAAAAGTGATTTAAACCGTCCTAAATAAAAAAGGTGAGACACCGTATAGATGCCCTTTCGTAACCAATAACCAAAATCTGTAATTTTGAGGAACTCCTCCAGCCCCCCGTTCCCCCACAGAGGGGTGAAGCCAAACGGACCGGAGACTTTAAGGATCTCCTTCAGCCTGTTCCATACCCTCTGTAGTGAGCAAGGGATCAGCAAGGACCTCCTCATTCCCATAATCCCAGTTTCCAAACATGCAAAAACATTCTCTATTGACCTGTCAGTGACTTTATTCAGGTATCGTGAAAGTAAACTCTCTTTCCAATAACAACAACGCTGGATCTGTGC
This sequence comes from Bufo bufo, assembly GCF_905171765.1. Classification (NCBI taxonomy): domain Eukaryota; kingdom Metazoa; phylum Chordata; class Amphibia; order Anura; family Bufonidae; genus Bufo; species Bufo bufo. The sequence goes on from NC_053392.1 coordinate 187,808,955, forward strand.
ACAAAAAAAAATAACCTTGAAAAAAAGGTAGTGACAGCCCACCATCTACCTCCGACAACCATAGATATCTCTGCTTTATACGCACCCTCTTTCTGCCCCAGATTAGGTCATTAATCAAAGTCTCCAATCTGTGGAAAAAGATATCATCAATCCAAATGGGGCAGGCACACACCGGAAATAAGACTATAGGAAGAATAATCATCTTAATCAATGCAATTCGATCTGTCTGTGCCAATGTCAGTTTCCGCCAAGCGCCAACTTTGGTCCTAACTTTATTCAACACTGGGGCCAGATTGAGCTCATAGAACCTATCTATAGGGACCCCGATCTTAACCCCCAAATAATCCAAAGAATCATTAGGGGTCAAGACACGGACTCGACTCCCCACATCTACAGCTTTCCGGTTCAGCGGGAGGAGCGATGACTTTGTCCAGTTGATCATATAACCTGATAGTTTACCATATTTCTCTATTACCTCTATGACATATGGAAGGATTTTCCATCCCTGATCCAGGAACAGAATCACATCGTCTGCATATAGACTTATTTTATCGCTCACTCCCGCCACCCCAAAGCCTTCTATACGCTTCTCCAAACGGATCCGACAAGCCAACGGTTCAATAAAAAGAGCGAAAAGGAGGGGAGACAGGGGACAACCCGGTCTCATCCCTCTCCACATCTCAACGGGAGATGAACTCACACCGTTGATATTAATACAAGCGACTGGCTGTTCATATAGCATTTGGGTCATTTCCAAAAATGAATTCCCAAGGCCAAAACAAGACATCGTAGCCCAAAGAAAAGGCCACTCCATCCTGTCAAACGCCTTTGCGGCATCTAATGACAGGATGGAGTGGTCCACACTGCCCCCAACAGACAGATTCAGATAGACCCTATATATGCTCGTCTGTATTTGGCGGCCCGGGATAAAGCCCGTCTGGTCAGGATGAACCAGACCGGCTATAACCCGCTTCAAGCGATTAGCCAAGATTTTTGCAAAGATCTTGTAATCCGTATTTAAAAGCGATATGGGTCTATATGACCCCACATCGCATGGGTCCTTCTCCTTTTTCAAGACCAGAACAATCACCGCCTCTCTAAATGATGGTGGTAAAGAGCCAAGTGCACAGGATTCATTAAGGACTTGGAGTAAAATTGGCAGAAGAGATTTAGCATGATACCTATAGGTTTCAAACGGCAATCCATCTGGGCCGGGAGATGAACTATACATTAAGAACGGGAGAGTCGATTGAAGTTCCTCCAAGAGGATGGGGGAGTCCAGCATCCCTCTCTCCTGGATAGATAGCTGAGGGAGCGCCAATTGTTGGAGGTATTGATCCATGTCGATACGTCTAAACGTAGACTCAGATTTATAGAGGGTAGTGTAGTATTTCACAAATTCCTCCCTAATCTCCTCTGCGGATCTCACCCCAATTCCCTGAGAATTTCTGATTTCTTTTATAATGGTAACCTCTCTCTGATTGGCCACCAAACAAGCCAAGAACCTTCCGGTTTTACCAGATTCGCAGAAACGGTTCTGGCCCTGAAAAAGGAGCTTATGTTGTGCTTTTTTATATAAAAGTGTCTTAAGCTGAGAATTGACCTCCTTTAATTGGCTAATAAGTTGCTCCTCATGACGGTTAATCAGTGCGGCACGCAAACTCCTTATTGAATCCGTCAAGTGTTTTTCCCTACGTCGCATTTCAGTTCTAAATCTATGGATTTTATTAAAATACAAACCCCTAATATGGGCCTTCAACGCGTCCCACACATAATGGATATGTGTTGAGCCTACGTTGAAGCCCCAGAATTCCTGGATATCCTGATCTACACGGGATTGCTCCCCTATCACCTCGAACCAATGCGAGTTCAGTTTAAAGGTTCTGCCTGAAGTAGGAGCCTCCACAAACGAAATCAAGACTGGAGAGTGGTCCGAGATTCCATGAGGCTCGTACCTCATTCTCAGGATGCGACCGCATAGATCCCGGCTAGCAAATGCCAGGTCAATACGGGACATAGACCCGTATGACTGGCTGAAACATGAGAAAGTTTTTTTATTGCCATAGAGGTGTCGCCAGATATCGACCAGCGCCAGCTCCTGGCACACAGCAGTCAAGGGGGACCCACTGCGACCGCGCCCAGAGAATGAAGAAAGCCGGTCCAACTCAGGGTCCAGTACCGTATTGAAGTCACCTGCCACCAATAAGGCACATTGATTTTTAGTAGATATATATTGAGCTAAATGTGATAGAACCGTTGATTTAAATGGGGGGGGGGGATATATATAAAAGCCAATATCACCTCCTGTCCTTTCCAAAGCCCATGAAGAAATATATATCGCCCCTCTTTATCGATGGAGCTATCTAGCGGTTGGAACTCTATCCCTCGATGAATGTATACACTGACACCTCTTGCATAAGAAGAGTAACAAGTATGGTACTCCAAAGATGCCCATTTCCTTTTCAGTGTATACATCCTATCTGCTGTCGCGTGGGTCTCAAGTAGTGCCACAATAGCCGGCAAATGACGGGTCACAAGGTCAAATACCACCGTCCTCTTTACTCTGTCTCCCAACCCTCTCACATTCCAGCATAAAATGTTACCAAGCATATCGTATGAGTAAAGGCATCCACAATCTCAGCGGAGAGGCAAGCATAACCACGTAACAGAGAACGGCAGCCAATCCCTCCCTAAATCCCCCTGCATGATCGACAGAGCATTTTACAATACTGATCAACCTCTCACCTTCCACTTCCACCTTAATGCTCTCAAAGCCTTCACTATGGGAGGAGCTAGTCTTTAATAACCCCTGTTCTAACCGATCCGCATTATCCAATCCTGTCTCAGCCTGAGGAGCAGATCTCTGTACCCCTCCTCTAGTTTTAGGGGGTGGTGATTTCAAGAATTTATCAAGTCGAGCCTGCGGACTCCCCCCTAATCCACCTTTTGGGGAGGACAGTCCACCCGATTTACGGTATTTGGGCGGCATTTTTTTTTTTTTTTTTTTCCTCCTTTCCTTTTTTTTTTTTTTTTTTTTTTTTCCCCCTCCCCCCTTTTTTTTTTTTTTTAGTTCAATATATTACGTCTATGAACACAATTCCCACATAAATATATACAGGGTATCACCCATTTATATTAGCCGGAACGCATAGGGACGAGGGGCAAGTACCGGTTAGATAAGCACATCAAAGAAAAAGAATAATTACTGAACTAGTATAAATACTAAAAATCCAGTATGTGTGCAATCCAACTGGTTACCCCCCCCCCCCCCCCCCAAATAATGGGCTAAATAAAGTTGCCTGTAATTATATAATGGCCAATATATGAAGGCGAAATAAGCCGCTAACAAACCAAAGTAAAATTGCCGGCAGTTATATAGCAGTTATATAGCAGACAGAGATGTAACAGATGTAATACAGATGTCAATAAAACAAACTCAGTTAATATCAAATAAGAAAAAACGATTATTGAGGGAAGGTTTTTAAGGGGTATGTCCCATAAAGAATATGCTGCAGACACCAAACTTTAGCTTTTCAGCTTACACAAATGCGATATCTAATTGCCCCTAAGTGCTGAGTTTTTCAGGGAGGCCAGTCCATCCAGGTGGAAGCAGACAGTGTCCAAAGGCTGAGAGTTGATAAGGATCTTCACGGAACTTTACTGATCGTCTGTGCCTTGCACAGTGAGAGGGACGGTTCCCCTGATATTGCAGCCCCAGTCCCCAACGGCCACACAGCTAGCCGCCCCAGGGCCCGCAGCCGGCCGCCACAGACCGCCGGAGTCCTCAACAGGGACAGAGGAGTTGTTACAACAGGCTGAGAGCACCACGCCACCACCATCCGCCAACAGCCCAGGGGTCGACGCACTCCTCAGCACTCGGTATGGGGGACGGGACATCCAATTCATCCACAGGGCGTCTGGCACTGAACCCCACCTCACCCGCAAGGGCCACAGCCCAATCCACCTAGTGACTACCTGCACAAACAGCCAAGACCCCCCAAGCAGCAGGGCAACATGAAACACGCCACCGCAAGTCACAGCAAGGAACGGAGATCAGGCATCAAATATCGGGTTGGAGCGGGCGGTATACAGCGGGTGGGCGGTGGCAGCAATGAGTAATGTCCACATACAACAAGGAGCACGGTAGAGCATGAGCCACAGTCCTATGTATCAGGGTCTTACCACCGCCAGCACGCGGCACCTCAGATGGAACATCGTGCCGCAAATCACAGCAGGCAGGCAGGATCAGGCAATCAGCTTGGTCTGGCGAGTCAGAGCGTGCAGCAAACGGCTAGAGCAGGCACCTGGAGCTCCCATCTGGGCTCGACTAGCCTGGCCTAGCCTGGGGACGGCATTCCTTCAGGCCCACATCGGGGGGGTAAGCTAGGTAAGAGAGGCGAGGCGGAGAGAGGAGAGAGAGCGGAGACGGCAGCCGGAGGAGGAGCACGGCACGCCTACATCATGCCGTCATGTCGTCATCTGATTGATTGTAACCACTACCACTTAATAATACCAAAATACTGCTACTGACAAAAATTGTAGACAAGGACCAATATAACCACCAAACAAATACCATATAGTAGTAAATATTAGTTCCATACAGGCACTTAGTAGAGCATATAATAAATACAGTGCAGTTCAGTGACTCACAAGTGACATAAACAGAAATAGTGCACTCTTTAGGCCCCATACAATAATAATACTCACACTAATAATGCCACTTTTGTGCCTGCCAATGTGGTAATAATCCTTAGAGTTTTACCCCCTGCATAATAATAATGCCCTGTTTTACCCCTTGACAGTGATAATGCAGATATAGTTAAAATTGTCACCATGCCCAAAAGCCTGGTGCACTATATTCATGGAGGGCCAAATGCCCAGTTTGCCCTCCCTAATGCCGGCTCTGAAGACAAAAATATGTTTGGTACATCATTCAAAAAAATGTGCAAAAATAGAAAAATCTGAATTCTGTTTGCAGAGGCAGATTTTAAATTTGTGTTCCATTTTTATTAGTTTCTGTGTTATATGCACGGTTGTATTATGGGATCTGGTTGTAAATCCATAAATTGACACCAGCGAGTTGCTATTGGTTTATACTGAAACTCAGATTTTATATAATAAAACATATGAAAGGAAAATGTATGCAATAATGAAATACTAAAAATAAGTCCAAAGAATGTACTACCGCCTCACTGTAGGAACATGAAATCACTTATTATTGGGGTTCAGCGGAAAAAGAAGTTTTTGTCTCTTAGTTTTGTCCAAAAGTATATTCTTTCATTTCTCAAAGTCAGAATAATATAAAACCAGAGTACAACATGATTTATCATGGAATGCAGACAATCCATAGCAATGATGTATTCCTTCTTGACAATACAATATGTGCATGGCTTTCATCCAGTTTTTAAACTCAGATCTTTAAACTTTTAGGTTTCTTGCTATTACACATCCATACCTATTCAACTATATCCTTACAGCTGTAGATTAACTTGGTCAATGGTTAGCTGGACAAGGAAAGTGATTATAGTGATTATAGACTTGGTTGGTTAAATACTACTTAAGTAGTAAATAAGTACTGTAACCATAGTGGGAGTCATTTATTATACATAGATTTACACAAGTTTTGTGGTGTAGAAAATGTAGCTTTTATAAACACAGTCAACCACTTTTCCACAAAAGTGGTGGGGATGTGGGTGGACAGGAGGAGGAGGGATCTCTGTGGCCCCATTCATTTAATAACATGTGTGCCGGAAAACTGGTGCACTTTATACCAGAAATCTACTTCAGTTCCTGGCCGGAGTAGTTTTCAGTTCTGGTGCATGGAAAGCAGAAGGTTGTGTAAGTTCTGAAAACATAAAAAGGTATCCCCATAATAAACTTTGACTGCTCTGATTCTGCAGTTTACAGAAACACCCCATATGTGGCAGTAAACTGCTGTAAGGGCACATGAAGAAAAGGAGCACCGTATGGTTTTTGGAAGGCAGATTGTGCTGTACTGGTTTTTAGACACCATTGTCCCCCCTGATGCACCCTACAGTAGAAACAATCACATACAGTTTTATTGATACTATTTTGGGGTACATATGATTTTTTATCTCTTTATATTACGCTTTTTGTGAGTCAAGGTTACCACAAATGGCACAGTTTTTATTTTTTATTTTTTACAATGTTTAACTGACAAGTTGGATCATGTGCTATTTTTATAGAGCAGGTTATTACGGACATGACAATATCAAGCATGTCTACTTTTTTTGTTTGTTTGTTTCAGTTTTAAAAATTAAAGCATTTTTGAAAGAAATCATGTTTTTGTGTCTCCATTTTATGAAACAAATATATAGAAATCTGCAGCACTCACTAGTCGAATAGAAAAATCTGGTTACTTTATTTAGACCTGCAGCATAACAACAGCTACATTTCGACCACCTCTGGTCTTTCTCAAGCCTTACCCTGCATTTATTTCCATTTTCTGAAAGACATATTTTTCAATTTTTCGGCAGATTGTCTTGTGTAGAGGCTTATTGTTTGTGGGAAGAGTTGACATTTTTATTGGTATCAATTTTGAGTACAGAAGATTTTTTTGATCATTCAATATTATACTTTATGGGGCAAGTAGACCAAAAATTTGTTGTTTTAGCACAGTTTTTTTTCCATGTGATATTTCTATAGAGCAGGTTGTTACAGATGCAGCAATACCTAATATGTCTATTTTTGGTCATATAGTTTGGTTTTACACAATAAAAGCATTGCTAATAAAAAAAAAAAAAAAACATTTTTGTGTCTCCATTTTCTGAAAGCCCTATTTTTTTTTTTTTTACTTTTTGGGTGATTGTCTTATGTAGGGGATCATTTTATGTATGAAGGGATGACAGTTTTATTGGTACTATTTTGGGGTACATATGTCTTTTTAATCGCTTGGTATTACACTTTTTCTGATGTAAGGTGACAAAAAGGTCTTTTTTGGCACAGTTTTTTTTATTTTTTTTTAGCAGTTACCTTTTGGGGGTAGAGTGCGTGATATTTTTATAGAGCAGGTTGTTATAGATGCAGCCATATAAACTGAATGCCTAATGTTTGGGGCCTGTACTGGCCTACAGAAACATTTTTATGCAGTGACCGGCTAATGTACCTTCAGCCACATAATCACTAATTATTTTCTGTCAGGTGAATGCATAATGTTTGGTGCCTGTACTCCAGTGGCCTACTGTAACATTTTTATCCAGTGACTGGCTAATGTACCGCGGACCACATAATCACAAGTTCTTTTCTGTCAGGTGAATGCCTACTTTTTGGGGCCTGTACTCACGTGGCCTAAAATAAAATTTTGCTATGCTCCATCAGGGCACATTTTTGAGAAGAAATGGCCCCTGGTTAAATTACATATTTTTTGTGGGAATATTTTCCATTGATCCCCCTCTGGTATGTCACTGACCATGTTGTGAGACTATTTGTGCACTTCTAGTAAGTATTTGGTGGCTGCAAATATGTCCTGAAGGTTTTTCAAGTTCACCTGCCCCTAAAGTTAATGGGCTCCGCCGTGAACGCGTGGCTCGCGAATATTTGATCACTAGATAGGACATGCCTCCTGAGAAAGGACACACCCCATAGGCTGCCAGATTTAAATAAATCTAGAACAGCAATTGGAGAAGTGAATGGGACGATATGTGATGCATAGAGCTAGTTATTTTTCTTAGAATGAGATTGTCATGTATGATCAATATTGTCTATAGGCCTGTGGCTTATGAAAACAAATGGCAGGGATGGAAGACATGGCCTGAAATGGCTTATAACAGCGAGCAATAGATCATATTCCCTTATCCTTCACTCATCCTTTCCTTGGCCTGAAATAGCTGACAACAGGGAGTAATAGCCTGTAATCCTCTGTCCTACAGTCAATCTCTCTCCAGTCTGAAATGGCTGATAACAGGAGTAATAGATTGTATTCTCCTGTACTACAGTCCACCTCTCCCTAGCTTTAATTGGCTTATAACAGGGAGCAATGGATTGCATACACCAGACCTTTAAGCCCTAGAAGACGCGACCATTTTCAGTTTTTGCGTTTCTGCGTTTTTTACTTTCTGCAGTCCCAGAGCCATAACTTTTTATTTTAATATTCACATAGCTATATGAGGGCTTTTTTTGCATGTCAAGTTGTACTTTCTAATGGCACCATTTACTGTAATAATGTGGGAAAAAAATCTAAGTGGGTGGAATTGAAAAAAAAATGCAACCCCACCACAGTTTTATGTTTTTATGTTTTTTTATATTTACTATATGTATAGTGAGGGGTCATTTTTGAGCGGGGTGATCTGCACTTTTCAGAGATACCATTTTGGAGTATGTGAAATAGAATTTTTGGAGGGAGGTGAACTGGCAAAATGGCCATTTAGATTTTTTTCCATTACACCATTCGCTGTGTGGAATAAATATTGTTACACTGTAATAGTACGGACGTTATGTTAGTTTTGGGGAAAACTAGGTGACAAATATATACAGTCCTAATCAAAAGATTAAGACCACTTGAAAAATGGCAAAAAATTATATTTAGCATGGCTGGATCTTAACAAGGTTCCAAGTAGAGCTTCAACATGCAACAAGAAGAAATGGGAGTGAGACAAAACATTTTTTGAGCATTCAATTTAATGAAAACAACAAATAAACTGAAACAGGCTGTTTTTCAGCTGATTAAAAGTTCAGGACCACACCTCCAAAAAAAAACTAAACCCCACTAAAATAGAAATCCAACTTCCAAACATGAACTCAGTAATGAGTAGCTCCGCCGTTATTGTTTATCACTTCAAAAATTTGTTTCGGCATTCTTGATGCAAGCATTTCCATGAGGTGAGTGGGAACATTTCTCCAAGTGGTGAAGACGGCCGCACGAAGGCCATCTACTGTCTGGAACTGTTGTCCATTTTTGTAAACTTCCCTTGCCATCCATCCCCAAAGGTTCTCAATTGGATTTAGATCAGAGGAACACGCAGAATGGGCCAAAAAAGTGATGTTATTCTCCTGGAAGAAGTCCTTTGTCCTGCGGGCATTGTGTACTGTAGCGTTGTCCTGTTGAAAAACCCAGTCGTTACCACACAGACGAGGGCCCTCAGTCATGAGGAATGCTCTCTGCAACATCTGGACATAGCCAGCGGCCGTTTGACGCCCCTGCACTTCCTGAATATCCATTGTTCCACTGAAGGAAAAAGCACAAATTATGGCGCCATTATGGTGCCCCCTCCACTGTGGCGTGTAGAAAACATCTCAGGTGGGATCTGCTTGTCATGCCAGTAACGTTGGAAACCATCAGGACTATCAAGGTTACATTTTTTCTCATCAGAGAATAAAACTTTCTTCCACCTTTGAATGTCCCATGTTTGGTGCTCTCTTGCAAAGTCCAAACGAGCAGTTCTGTGGCATTCAAGGAGACGAGGTCTTTGAAGACGTTTTTTGTTTTTGAAGCCCTTCAGTCTCAGATGCAGTCTGATGGTTATGGGGCTGCAGTCAGCACCAGTAAGGGCCTTAATTTGAGTCGAGGATCGTCCAGTGTCTTGACGGACAGCCAATTGGATCCTCCGGCTCAGTGCTGATGAAATTTTTTGGGGTCTTTCACTTGACTTGTTTGTTCCATAACCCTCAGGATCATTTAAGAAATTCCAAATGACTGTCTTACTGTGTCCCACCTCAGCAGCGATTGCGCGATGTGAGAGACCCTGCTTATGCAGTTCAACAACCCGACCGCGTTCAAAAAGTGAGAGTTTTTTTTGCCTTTGTCATCACAACGTGTGACTACCTGACAGAAAATGACAATGAATCCACATCTTTGCACAGATTTGGCCTTTTAAAGGCATGTGGTCCTAAACTTTTGATCAGCTGAAAAACAGCCTGTTTTAGTTTATTTGTTGTTTTCATTAAATTGAATGCTCAAAAAATGTTTTGTCTCACTCACATTTCTTCTTGTTGCATGTTGAAGCTCTACTTCGAACCTTGTTAAGATTCAGCCATGCTAAATATGATTTTTTTGCCATTTTTCAAGTGGTCTTAAACTTTTAATCAGGACTGCATATACAGTACAGACCAAAAGTTTGGACACACCTCATTCAAAGAGTTTTCTTTATTTTCATGACTATGAAAATTGTAGATTCACACTGAAGGCATCAAAACTATGAATTAACACATGTGGAATTATATACATAACAAACAAGTGTGAAAGAACTGAAAATATGTCATATTCTAGGTTCTTCAAAGTAGCCACCTTTTGCTTTGATTACTGCTTTGCACACTCTTGGCATTCTCTTGATGAGCTTCAAGAGGTAGTCCCCTGAAATGGTTTTCACTTCACAGGTGTGCCCTGTCAGGTTTAATAAGTGGGATTTCTTGCCTTATAAATGGGGTTGGGACTATCAGTTGCGTTGAGGAGAAGTCAGGTGGATACACAGCTGATAGTCCTACTGAATAGACTGTTCGAATTTGTATTAAGGCAAGAAAAAAGCAGCTAAGTAAAGAAAAACGAGTGGCCATCATTACTTTAAGAAATGAAGGTCAGTCAGTCAGCCGAAAAATTGGAAAAACTTTGAAAGTAAGGGCTATTTGACCATGAAGGAGAGTGATGGGGTGCTGCGCCAGATGACCTGGCCTCCACAGTCACCAGACTTGAACCCAATCGAGATGGTTTGGGGTGAGCTGGACCGCAGAGTGAAGGCAAAAGGGCCAACAAGTGCTAAGCATCTCTGGGAACTCCTTCAAGACTGTTGGAAGACCATTTCAGGGGACTACCTCTTGAAGCTCATCAAGAGAATGCCAAGAGTGTGCAAAGCAGTAATCAAAGCAAAAGGTGGCTACTTTGAAGAACCTAGAATATGACATATTTTCAGTTGTTTCACACTTGTTTGTTATTTATATAATTCCACATGTGTTAATTCATAGTTTTGATGCCTTCATAGTCATGAAAATAAAGAAAACTCTTTGAATGAGAAGGTGTGTCCAAACTTTTGGTCTGTACTGTCTATATATTGTCACGGGGTTCCGAAGGTGCACTCGGTCCCCCATTGCCCGCAGAACTGTTGCTTAGCTTTTGGAATGAGGTTCTGTGTTTGACCTCATTCCCAGGGCGGCTTTACTAGCTGGGTAGCTCCCTGCTCCTAGTCTGCCTTGAACGCCGAGCTGATCACTCGGTGCTCGACTGGTTGGTCTGTCGGTCATGTGACGCTGGCCACGTCACATGACCCTCACTCCCCACTATAAATACAGGCAGCCTGCTGGCTACAGGTTGCCTGTTAATTTCTAAGTTCCTGGCTATTTGTTGGACTACTGAATATTTACCTGATCCTGTTCCCTGACGATCCTCTGCCTGCTCCTCCTGTACTGCGCATACATCCTGGTATTGTGACCTCGGCTCCTACCTGACTACTCTCTTAGAACTCCTCTTGTACTTCGCTACTCTCCTGGTATTTGACCCCGGCTTCTTCTGACCATTCTTTGCTTTATCTGTTGTACTGCGTAGCTCACTTGGTTCTGACCCGGTCCGTTCATGTTCCGTATTTTGTCTTGTCTGTCTTCCCTGCACATATCCTAAGTTAGGGACTGCCGTCCAGTTGTCCCCTGTCATCAGGACTCGTGAGGCAAGTAGGAAGGGCCAGGGGTGAGGGTGGAGCGCAGTGGTCACTACCCTTCCCCCTGTGTGTGAGTGGACGTGACCGTTACAGATTAACAGACCCAATAACCACTGTATCATGAATCCTCTTACTACCCTGACTGACCATGTCTCTAACTTGACACAGAGGGTGCAGGAGCTAGGAGAGAAACTCCGTTCTTGTGAGTTAGGACAAGGTTCTTCCACTCCTCTGTCCTCCAGTCCATATTTTGAACCCCAGATCAAGCTCCCAGAACCCTTTTCTGGAGACCGGAAGAGGTTTCTCTCCTTTAAGGAGAATTGCAAACTCTACTTCCGTTTGCGCCCCGTGTCCTCCGGTCCCGAGAGCCAACGCGTGGGGATTATCATTTCTCTACTACAGGGTGATCCCCAGGACTGGGCATTTTCGTTACCTCCTGGGGCCAGTTGTCTAACTTCTGTGGAGGGGTTTTTTCAGGCCCTGGGTACCCTCTATGACGAACCAGACAGGGCCCTGGTAGCCGAGACAGCACTTAGGGCACTGGTTCAGGGCCATCTCCCTGCAGAGGAGTATTGCACCCAATTCAGACGGTGGTGTGTCCCCTCAGGATGGAATAAACCAGCCCTGAAGAGTCAGTTTAGGTTTGGTCTATCTGATAATTTAAAAGACCTATTGGTCAATTACCAAATTCCTGAGACCTTAGAGGAGATGATGACCCTAGTTGTCCGACTTGACAGACGAGTTAGAGAGAGACGACAAGAACGACAGTTCTGTTCTAAGATGGTGGTCCAGCCAGAGGCCTTTTCCAGGGACAACACTGAGGTCTCCACCGAGGAACCCATGCAGGTTGGCATGACCCGGGGTAATCTTCGTCGCAGACGCGGAGAGTGCTTCTACTGTGGAGATCCTGGCCATTGGATCAACAAGTGTCCTAAGAGGGACCTCTCTGACAAGTCTTCTAAGGCAAGACAACCTAAAGACCAGGTACACCCTGATTTTTCTAAAGGTAAGTTTTTGGTACCCATAACAATTTCTCTGGGGGTTAATAAGTGGCCGGGTAAGGCCTTTATTGACTCCGGTTTAGCGGCCAGCTTTATTGACTTTGAGTTTGCTTGTAAATTGGGTATTTCAATGTTTGCTTTACCTACACCTATCCATGTCATGGCTATTGATGCTACTCCCCTGATTGGTGGTACGGTGAGGTCTAATACATTACCCTCTGTTATTAAGGAATATTCTGATGTGTTCTCGTCCCTTACTCCAGAGGTTCTACCCCCCCATAGACCTTATGATTGCGCCATAGAGCTAATTGAGGGTGCCGAATTTCCTAAAGGTCGAATTTATAATCTTTCAGGGCCCGAACGCAAGGCTATGGAAGATTATATTAAGGAGAGCCTTGCTAAAGGGCATATTAGACCTTCAGTCTCTCCTATGGGAGCAGGGTTTTTCTTTGTTAAAAAGAAGGATGGTGGTCTTAGGCCTTGTATTGATTACCGGAGATTGAATAAAATCACTGTCCAAAATAGATACTCTCTCCCATTGATTCCGGATTTATTTAACCAGGTTTTGGGGGCAACCTGGTTTTCCAAGATTGACCTGAAAGGGGCATACAATCTAATCCGAATCAAGGAGGGAGACGAATGGAAGACAGCGTTCAATACTCCGATAGGACACTTTGAATATCAGGTTATGCCTTTTGGACTCAGCAATGCCCCAGCTGTGTTCCAAAACTTAATGAACGATATTCTTAGGGAGTTCTTAGGTAAATTTATTATTGTCTATCTTGACGACATTTTGATATTCTCTCCTGATTTCGAATCTCATGTGTCCCATGTCAAACAAGTATTAGAGGTGTTGAGGGAGAACCAGCTATCCGCTAAGCAAGAGAAATGTGTCTTTGGTGTACAGGAGATACTGTTTCTAGGGCATGTTTTGACTCCTCACGCCTTCAAGATGGATCCTGGTAAGGTTTTAGCAATTAAGGAATGGGTAAGGCCTTCATCCTTAAAGGCTTTACAACGGTTTTTGGGTTTCGCTAATTACTACCGTAAATTTATCATGAATTTTTCTGTAACTGCTAAGCCATTGACCGACCTTACTAAGAAAGGGGCGGATTTGGAGAATTGGTCTACCAAGGCCATTTCTTCATTTGAAACATTAAAAAAGGCATTTAGTAGCGCTCCCATTCTGATCCAGCCTGATCAGGAGAGACCATTTATTGTGGAGGTGGATGCGTCCGAGGACGGCGCAGGAGCAGTCCTTTCACAAGGTCCTGCTAGCCTCACTAACCTGAGACCGTGTGCCTTCTTCTCTAGGAAATTCTCTCCCACGGAGAGAAACTACGACATAGGGAATAGGGAGCTGTTGGCCATTAAATGGGCATTTGAGGAGTGGAGACATTTTTTGGAGGGGGCAAGGCATCGAGTAACTGTTGTCACTGACCATAAAAACCTAATGTTTCTCGAGTCCGCTAAGAGGTTGAATCCCTGACAAGCCCGATGGGCTCTGTTTTTTACCCGTTTTGATTTCTCCATTACGTTCAGGCCGGGAAGTAAAAATGTGAAGGCAGACGCATTATCTCGGAGCTTCCATGCTTTTCAACCCACTGAGACGCCGCCTGAATCCATCCTACCAGCAAACATCTTCTTAGCGGCTCTAACCCAGGATATCTCGGCTCGCATTAAGGCTGAACAACATCTGGCACCGGCATCCACCCCAACAGATAAGTTGTTTGTTCCCGTACAATTTCGTCTCCAGCTGTTGGGTGAGTGTCACGATTCTGCCTTTTGTGGACATCCGGGTATTGAGGGCACTAAGGATCTGGTTTCTAGATATTATTGGTGGCCCACTCTGACCAGGGATGTCAAGTCCTACGTGTCAGCCTGTGAGGTTTGTGCCAGGTCTAAGACACCTAGGACTCGCCCTGCTGGTAACCTACGACCCCTACCCATTCCCAGTAGACCCTGGTCCCATATCTCGATGGACTTTATAACTGACCTACCGCTGGCGGAGGGTAAGACTGTGGTTTGGGTAGTGGTCGATAGGTTTAGCAAGATGGTTCATTTCATTCCCCTGTCTAAACTTCCGAATGCTAAAACCCTGGCGTCTATTTTTGTGAGAGAGATTGTTCGTTTACATGGCATCCCGGAAAATATTGTTTCGGACAGGGGTGTGCAGTTTGTGTCCAAATTCTGGAGGGCCTTCTGTCAAAGATGTAAAATTTCGTTGTCTTTTTCTTCCGCCTACCATCCTGAGAGTAATGGGCAGACTGAACGCCTTAATCAGTCTGTGGAACAATTCCTGAGGTTGTATGTTGCTGATGACCAGCAATTATGGGTCAAATTCCTTCCGTTGGCTGAATTTGCTCTGAATAACCGTGTCAATTCTTCTGCTGGGGTCTCCCCTTTCTTTTGTAACCATGGTTTTCATCCCCGTTTTCATTCTGGGTCGTCCGTCTCCTCCTCTAACCCTGAGGCTGATAAACTCTCCTCCGAATTGTGCACAGTTTGGGCCCGGGTTCAATCGAACCTAGAAAAGGCTCAAAGTTCTCAAAAACTCAAGGCCGATAGGAGACGTTCAAGGGGGGTGAACTTTCAGGTTGGGGATAAAGTATGGTTGTCCTCCAAGAATCTATCTCTCAAGGTAGCTTCTAGAAAATTTGCTCCTCGTTTTATTGGTCCATATAAGATCACGGAGGTGATTAACCCGGTATCATTTAGGTTGGAGCTGCCCGAGTCATTCCACATTCATAATGTATTCCATAAATCTCTACTTAAAAAATATTTTGAACCGGTAGTACCATCGAAAGCCTCGCCTCCGCCGGTTCTTGTTAATGATGCTGTCGAGTATGTCGTGTCTAAAATAGTGGATGTCAGGAAGGTGCGTAACTCCTTGCAGTATCTGATTCACTGGAAGGGGTATGGACCTGAAGAGAGATCTTGGGTACCTGCCAGTGAGGTTCATGCTCCTAGACTGGTTCGTAAATTTCATTTAGAACACCCTGAAAAGCCATCGCCTGAAGTCTTGGGTCCGGTGGCCCCTCGTAAAAGGGAGGGTAATGTCACGGGGTTCCGAAGGTGCACTCGGTCCCCCATTGCCCTGTTGCTTAGCTTTTGGAATGAGGTTCTGTGTTTGACCTCATTCCCAGGGCGGCTTTACTAGCTGGGTGGCTCCCTGCTCCTAGTCTGCCTTGAGCGCCGAGCTGATCACTCGGTGCTCGACTGGTTGGTCTGTCGGTCATGTGACGCTGGCCACGTCACATGACCCTCACTCCCCACTATAAATACAGGCAGCCTGCTGGCTACAGGTTGCCTGTTAATTTCTAGGTTCCTGGCTATTTGTTGGACTACTGAATATTTACCTGATCCTGTTCCCTGACGATCCTCTGCCTGCTCCTCCTGTACTGCGCATACATCCTGGTATTGTGACCTCGGCTCCCACCTGACTACTCTCTTAGGACTCCTCTTGTACTTCGCTACTCTCCTGGTATTTGACCCCGGCTTCTCCTGACCATTCTTTGCTTTATCCGTTGTACTGCGTAGCTCTCTTGGTTCTGACCCGGTCCGTTCATGTTCCGTATTTTGTCTTGTCTGTCTTCCCTGCACATATCCTAAGTTAGGGACTGCCGTCCAGTTGTCCCCTGTCATCAGGACTCGTGAGGCAAGTAGGCAGGGCCAGGGGTGAGGGTGGAGCGCAGTGGTCACTACCCTTCCCCCTGTGTGTGAGTGGACGTGACCGTTACATATATATATACACTGCTCAAAAAAATAAAGGGAACACAAAAATAACACATCCTAGATCTGAATTAATTAAATATTCTTCTGAAATACTTTGTTCTTTACATAGTTGAATGTGCTGACAACAAAATCACACAAAAATAAAAAAATGGAAATCAAATTTTTCAACCCATGGAGGTCTGGATTTGGAGTCACACTCAAAATTAACCACTTAAGGACCACAGGTTTATACCCCCCTAAAGACCAGGCCATTTTTTACAAATTGGCACTACACTACTTTCACCGTTTATTGCTCGGTCATGCAACTTACCACCCAAATGAATTTTACCTCCTTTTCTTCTCACTAATAGAGCTTTCATTTGGTGGTATTTCATTGCTGCTGAAATTTTTACTTTTTTTGTTATTAATCGAAATTTAACGATTTTTTTGCAAAAAAATGACATTTTTCACTTTCAGTTGTAAAATTTTGCAAAAAAAACGAGATCCATATAGAAATTTTGCTCTAAATTTATAGTTCTACATGTCTTTGATAAAAAAAAATGTTTGGGTAAAAAAAAAATGGTTTGGGTAAAAGTTATAGCGTTTACAAACTATGGTACAAAAATGTGAATTTCCGCTTTTTGAAGCAGCTCTGACTTTCTGAGCACCTGTCATGTTTCCTGAGGTTCTACAATGCCCAGACAGTACAAACACCCCACAAATGACCCCATTTCGGAAAGTACACACCCTAAGGTATTCGCTGATGGGCATAGTGAGTTCATAGAACTTTTTATTTTTTGTCACAAGTTAGCGGAAAATGATGATTTTTTTTTATTTTATTTTTTTTCCTACAAAGTCTCATATTCCACTAACTTGTGACAAAAAATAAAAACTTCTATGAACTCACTATGCCCATCACGAAATACCTTGGGGTCTCTTCTTTCCAAAATGGGGTCACTTGTGGGGTAGTTATACTGCCCTGGCATTCTAGGGGCCCAAATGTGTGGTAAGGAGTTTGAAATCAAATTCTGTAAAAAATGACCAGTGAAATCCGAAAGGTGCTTTTGGAATGTGGGCCCCTTTGCCCACCTAGGCTGCAAAAAAGTGTCACACATCTGGTATCTACGTACTCAGGAGAAGTTGAGGAATGTGTTTTGGGGTGTCATTTTACATATACCCATGCTGGGTGAGATAAATATCTTGGTCAAATGCCAACTTTGTATAAAAAAATGGGAAAAGTTGTCTTTTGCCAAGATATTTCTCTCACCCAGCATGGGTATATGTAAAATGACACCCCAAAACACATTCCCCACCTTCTCCTGAGTACGGCAATACCAGATGTGTGACACTTTTTTGCAGCCTAGGTGGGCAAAGGGGCCCATATTCTAAAGAGCACCTTTCGGATTTCACAGGTCATTTTTTACAGAATTTGATTTCAAACTCCTTACCACACATTCGGGCCCCTAGAATGCCAGGGCAGTATAACTACCCCACAAGTGACCCCATTTTGGAAAGAAGACACCCCAAGGTATTCCGTGAGGGGCATGGCAAGTTCCTAGAATTTTTTATTTTTTGTCACAAGTTAGTGGAAAATGATGATTTTATTTTATTTTTTTTTTTTTCATACAAAGTCTCATATTCCACTAACTTGTGACAAAAAATAAAAACTTCCATGAACTCACTATGCCCATCAGCGAATACCTTGGGGTCTCTTCTTTCCAAAATGGGGTCACTTGTGGGGTAGTTATACTGCCCTGGCATTCTAGGGGCCCGAATGTGTGGTAAGGAGTTTGAAATCAAATTCTGTAAAAAATGACCTGTGAAATCCGAAAGGTGCTCTTTGGAATATGGGCCCCTTTGCCCACCTAGGCTGCAAAAAAGTGTCACACATCTGGTATCTCTGTATTCAGGAGAAGTTGAGTAATGTGTTTTGGGGTGTCTTTTTACATATACCCATGCTGGGTGAGATAAATATCTTGGTCAAATGCCAACTTTGTATAAAAAAATGGGAAAAGTTGTCTTTTGCCAAGATATTTCTCTCACCCAGCAGGGGTATATGTAAAATGACACCCCAAAACACATTCCCCACCTTCTCCTGAGTACGGGGATACCAGATGTGTGACACTTTTTTGCAGCCTAGGTGGGCAAAGGGGCCCATATTCCAAAGAGCACCTTTCGGATTTCACAGGTCATTTTTTACAGAATTTGATTTCAAACTCCTTACCACACATTTGGGCCCCTAGAATGCCAGGGCAGTATAACTACCCCACAAGTGACCCCATTTTGGAAAGAAGAGACCCCAAGGTATTCGCTGATGGGCATAGTGAGTTCATGGAAGTTTTTATTTTTTGTCACAAGTTAGTGGAATATGAGACTTTGTATGAAAAAAAAAAAAAAAAAAAAATCAGCATTTTCCACTAACTTGTGACAAAAAATAAAAAATTCTAGGAACTTGCCATGCCCCTCACGGAATACCTTGGGGTGTCTTCTTTCCAAAATGGGGTCACTTGTGGGGTAGTTATACTGCCCTGGCATTTTCCAGGGGCCCTAATGTGTGGTAAGTAGGTAAATGACCTGTGAAATCCTAAAGGTGCTCTTTGGAATATGGGCCCCTTTGCCCACCTAGGCTGCAAAAAAGTGTCACACATGTGGTATCGCCGTATTCAGGAGAAGTTGGGGAATGTGTTTTGGGGTGTCATTTTACATATACCCTTGCTGGGTGAGAGAAATATCTTGGCAAAAGACAACTTTTACCATTTTTTTATACAAAGTTGGCATTTGACCAAGATATTTCTCTCACCCAGCATGGGTATATGTAAAATGACACCCCAAAACACATTCCCCAACTTCTCCTGAGTACGGCGATACCAGATGTGTGACACTTTATTGCAGCCTAGATGCGCAAAGGTGCCCAAATTCCTTTTAGGAGGGCATTTTTAGACATTTGGATACCAGGCTTCTTCTCACGCTTTGGGGCCCCTAGAATGCCAGGGCAGTATAAATACCCCACATGTGACCCCATTTTGGAAAGAAGACACCCCAAGGTATTCAATGAGGGGCATGGCGAGTTCATAGAATTTTTTTTTTTTTGGCACAAGTTAGCGGAAATTGATATTTTTAATTTTTTTCTCACAAAGTCTCCCGTTCCGCTAACTTGGGACAAAAATTTCAATCTTTCATGGACTCAATATGCCCCTCACGGAATACCTGGGGGTGTCTTCTTTCCGAAATGGGGTCACATGTGGGGTATTTATACTGCCCTGGCATTCTAGGGGCCCTAAAGCGTGAGAAGAAGTCCGGAATATAAATGTCTAAAAAAATTTACGCATTTGGTTTCCGTGAGGGGTATGGTGAGTTCATGTGAGATTTTATTTTTTGACACAAGTTAGTGGAATATGAGACTTTGTAAGAAAAAAAAAATAATAATTCCGCTAACTTGGGCCAAAAAAATGTCTGAATGGAGCCTTACAGAGGGGTGATCAATGACAGGGGGGGTGATCAATGACAGGGGGGGTGATCAATGACAGGGGGGTGATCAGGGAGTCTATATGGGGTGATAACCACAGTCATTGATCACGCCCGTGTAAGGCTTCATTCAGACGTCCGTATGCGTTTTGCGGATCCGATCCATCTATCAGTGCATCCGTAAAAATCATGCGGACATCTGAATGGAGCTTTACAGGGGGGTAATCAATGTGACAGGGGGGTGATCAGGGAGTCTATATGGGGTGATCACCACAGTCATTGATCATGCCCCTGTAAGGCTTCATTCAGACGTCCGGATGCGTTTTGCGGATCCGATCCATCTATCAGTGGATCCGTAAAAATCATGCGGACGTCTGAATGGAGCTTTACAGGGGGGTAATCAATGACAGGGGGGTAATCAATGACAGGGGGGTGATCAGGGAGTCTATATGGGGTGATCACCACAGTCATTGATCACGCCCCTGTAAGGCTTCATTCAGACGTCCGGATGCGTTTTGCGGATCCGATCCATCTATCAGTGGATCCGTAAAAATCATGCGGACATCTGAATGGAGCTTTACAGGGGGGTGATCAATGACAGGGGTGTAATCAATGACAGGGGGGTGATCAGGGAGTCTATATGGGGTGATAACCACAGTCATTGATCACGCCCCTGTAAGGCTTCATTCAGACGTCCGGATGCGTTTTGCGGATCCGATCCATCTATCAGTGCATCCGTAAAAATCATGCGGACATCTGAATGGAGCTTTACAGGGGGGTAATCAATGACAGGGGGGTGATCACCACAGTCATTGATCATGCCCCTGTAAGGCTTCATTCAGACGTCCGGATGCGTTTTGCGGATCCGATCCATCTATCAGTGCATCCGTAAAAATCATGCGGACATCTGAATGGAGCTTTACAGGGGGGTAATCAATGACAGGGGGGTGATCACCACAGTCATTGATCATGCCCCTGTAAGGCTTCATTCAGACGTCCGGATGCGTTTTGCGGATCCGATCCATCTATCAGTGCATCCGTAAAAATCATGCGGACATCTGAATGGAGCTTTACAGGGGGGTAATCAATGACAGGGGGGGTGATCACCACAGTCATTGATCATGCCCCTGTAAGGCTTCATTCAGACGTCCGTATGCGTTTTGCGGATCCGATCCATCTATCAGTGCATCCGTAAAAATCATGCGGACATCTGAATGGAGCTTTACAGGGGGGTGATCAATGACAGGGGGGTGATCAGGGAGTCTATATGGGGTGATCACCACAATCATTGATCATGCCCCTGTAAGGCTTCATTCAGACGTCCGGATGCGTTTTGCGGATCCGATCCATCTATCAGTGCATCCGTAAAAATCATGCGGACATCTGAATGGAGCTTTACAGGGGGGTGATCAGGGAGTCTATATGGGGTGATCACCACAGTCATTGATCATGCCCCTGTAAGGCTTCATTCAGACGTCCGGATGCGTTTTGCGGATCCGATCCATCTATCAGTGGATCCGTAAAAATCATGCGGACGTCTGAATGGAGCTTTACAGGGGGGTGATCAATGACAGGGGGGTAATCAATGACAGGGGGGTGATCAGGGAGTCTATATGGGGTGATCACCACAGTCATTGATCACGCCCCTGTAAGGCTTCATTCAGACGTCCGGATGCGTTTTGCGGATCCGATCCATCTATCAGTGGATCCGTAAAAATCATGCGGACGTCTGAATGGAGCTTTACAGGGGGGTGATCAATGACAGGGGGGTGATCAATGACAGGGGGGTGATCAGGGAGTCTATATGGGGTGATCAGGGGTGATCAAGGGCTAATAAGGGGTTAATAAGTGACGGGGGGGAGTGTAGTGGTGCTTGGTGCTACTTTACTGAGCTACCTGTGTCCTCTGGTGGTCGATCCAAACAAAGGGGACCACCAGAGGACCAGGTAGCAGGTATATTAGACGCTGTTATCAAAACAGCGTCTAATATACCTGTTAGGGGTTAAAAAAAACACATCTCCAGCCTGCCAGCGAACGATCGCCGCTGGCAGGCTGGAGATCAACTCTCTTACCTTCCGTTCCTGTGAGCGCGCGCGCCTGTGTGCGCGCGTTCACAGGAAATCTCGGCTCACGCGAGATGACGCCTATTGGCGTTAGCGTAGCCTGGGGGAGCCGCCGCAATGACGCCTTTCGGCGTTACAGTTGCGGGAAGTGGTTAAAATGGAAAAACACACTACAGGCTGATCCAACTTTGATGTAATGTCCTTAAAACAAGTCAAAATGAGGCTCAGTAGTGTGTGTGGCCTCCACGTGCCTGTATGACCTCCCTACAACGCTTGTGCATGCTCCTGATGAGGTGGCGGACGGTCTCCTGAGGGATCTCCTCCCAGACCTGGACTAAAGCATCTGCCAACTCCTGGACAGTCTGTGGTGCAACGTGACGTTGGTGGATAGAGCGAGACATGATGTCCCAGATGTGCTCAATTGGATTCAGGTCTGGGGAACGGGCGGGCCAGTCCATAGCATCAATGCCTTCATCTTGCAGGAACTGCTGACACACTCCAGCCACATGAGGTCTAGCATTGTCTTGCATTAGGAGGAACCCAGGGCCAACCGCCCCAGCATATGGTCTCACAAGGGGTCTGAGGATCTCATCTCGGTACCTAATGGCAGTCAGGCTACCTCTGTCGAGCACATGGAGGGCTGTGCGACCCTCCAAAGAAATGCCACCCCACACCATTAATGACCCAATGCCAAACCGGTCATGCTGGAGGATGTTGCAGGCAGCAGAACATTCTCCACGGCATCTCCAGACTCTGTCACGTCTGTCACATGTGCTCAGTGTGAACCTGCTTTCATCTGTGAAGAGCACAGGGCGCCAGTGGCGAATTTGCCAATCTTGGTGTTCTCTGGCAAATGCCAAACGTCCTGCACGGTGTTGTTCCTCCTTGCACAAAGGCGGAGGTAGCGGTCCTGCTGCTGGGTTGTTGCCCTCCTACGGCCTCTTCCACGTCTCCTGATGTACTGGCCTGTCTCCTGGTAGTGCCTCCATGCTCTGGACACTACGCTGACAGACACAGCAAACCTTCTTGCCACAGCTCGCATTGATGTGCCATCCTGGATAAGCTGCACTACCTGAGCCACTTGTGTGGGTTGTAGACTCCGTCTCATGCTACCACTAGAGTGAAAGCACCGCCAGCATTCAAAAGTGACCAAAACATCAGCCAGGAAGCATAGGAACTGAGAAGTGGTCTGTGATCACCACCTGCAGAACCATTCCTTTATTGGGGGTGTCTTGCTAATTGCCTATAATTTCCACCTGTTGTCTATCCCATTTGCACAACAGCATGTGAAATTGATTGTTACTCAGTGTTGCTTCCTAAGTGGACAGTTTGATTTCACAGAAGTGTGATTGACTTGGAGTTACATTGTGTTCTTTAAGTGTTCCCTTTATTTTTTTGAGCAGTGTATATATATATATATATATATATATATATTTATATTATATTTTTAAAACTTTTTTTAAAAATCATCCTAGGTGACTATTACCATGGATACTTATCCATCATAGAAGACACCATTAACTGTATTGCAATACTGTATATCAGTGATAAGTATCGGAGCCTCAACAAGGGCTGTGGGCTATTATAGTAACATTACAGAGTCCCCAATCTGAGCGGGGGAAGGCTGTAATGGTTGTGGTGGAATGCGTCTCCCACCTCTTTCATGCCGTGGTCACATTTGACAATGGCATCTGAGGGGTTAAATGTCTGCGATCGGCCTTATTTCTAATCGTAGGTATTAGTCCCAGTCTTCTGCTGTTTGAAACAGCAGAATCCGGTGGCTATGGTGCCCACTGCACTCGCGAGCAGGCGCCATCTTTAAAGTAAAAATTTTTGCCGTAAATGTATCAAGAGGTTAATCTTGATACATTTATCTGGTCTGAAATGGCTAATAACAGGGAGCAATAGATTGCAATCACCTATCCTGCAGTCTGCCTTTCCCCAGTCTGCAATCACTGATAACAGGAAGCAATAGATTGTATTCACCAGTTCTACAATGGCTGATAGCAGAGGATAATAGTTTTTCCTTGGCGTACAGTCAGCTTTGTTTCAGGCAAGGAATAGACAGTGAGCGAAAATGCACATCAAAAAATGACTGCTGTGAAGTCCATCATCTGTTTTCCAAGAAAACATGGAGGTAGATGAATTATTGAGCTAAATGTGGTACACTTGACACCCAGTAGTTGTGATGTGAATTATAGTGATGAGCGGCAGGTGCCATATTCGATTTCGACGAAATTCGCGAATATTCTATAGAATATTTGTTTTATATTCGTCGAAATCGAATATTCGTCATTATTCTTGTTATCGCGATTAATATGCGAATTAAAATAATCGCGTATTGCGATTTTAACTTAAAGGCTACTCTCCTATTGAAATAGCAATGCGATTAATTCAAGTTAGAATAATCGAATTTCGATTTTAACTTAGCACTGCTATATTCCATATTCGTTAATTCTAGCTTAATATGGAATATAGCAGTGCTAAGTCAAAATCGAAATTTGATTATTATAACTTGAATTTTTATTTTTTATTGTTTTATTGTTATATTTTTTTCTTTCCCACTTCCCTAAAGTTGTTCTTACCTGTCCTTTGGATTCCTGGCTTCCTGGCTGCTCCAGTCAGTGCCCGTTGCCGCTTCTGCCGACTTCCGTGCTCATGGAGCATCCCCATCATCATGGGAATGTCTCCATATACTAGAATGTACTGTCGGATTTGAGAATTACGTGAAAAATCGCAATGTGATTATTTCAAGTTCTAATAATTGAATTTCGATTTTTAACTTAGGACTGCTATATTTAATTCTAGCCTAATATGGAATATAGCAGTGCTAAGTTAAAATCGAAATTCGATTATTATAACTTGAATTAATCGAATTGCGATTTCAACTTGGACCTGGTTTACTATGGTTGGCTTGGTAGAATTAGCGAATATGACAAATGTATTCGTCATATTCCACAAAACGAATATAACGAATGTATTTGTCATATTCCACAAAACGAAGATAACGAAGTATTCTGCATCTTCGTTTTAGCTACCTATTCATCAACTTCGCTAATTCTAGCAATCATATAGGAAAGTTTACTATAGAGACAGCGAAGTTTAATTCGCTATGCGATTATATTACTTTGCTTTTTTTTTATAAATAGAATAATTATAATAATTATCAGGTATTATAATTATTCTATTTTTTTTTTTTTTTAAAAGCAGTCATATAATCGCATAGCGAATTAAACTTAGCTGTCTCTATAGTAAACTTTCCTATATGATTGCTAGAATTAGCGAAGTTGATGAATAGGTAGCTAAAACGAAGATGCAGAATACTTTGTTATCTTCGTTTTGTGGAATATGACGAATACATTCGTTATATTCGTTTTGTGGAATATGACGAATACATTCGTTATATTCGCTAATTCTACCAAGCCAACCATAGTAAACCAGGTCCAAATTGAAATCGCAATTCGATTAATTCAAGTTATAATAATCAAATTTAGATTTTAACTTAGCACTGCTATATTCCATATTAGGCTAGAATTAAATATAGCAGTGCTAAGTTAAAATCGAAATTCGATTATTGTAACTTGAAATAATCGCATTGCGATTTTTCACGTAATTCTCAAATCCGACAGTACATTCTAGTATATGGAGACGTTCCCATGGTGATGGGGACGCTCCATGAGCACGGAAGTCAGCAGAAGCGGCAACGGGCACTGACTGGAGCAGCCAGGAAGCCAGGAATCCAAAGGACAGGTAAGAACAACTTTAGGGAAGTGGGAAAGAAAAAAATATAACAATCATTTTTTTTTTTTTTAAATTCAAGTTATAATAATCGAATTTCGATTTTAACTTAGCACTGCTATATTCCATATTAGGCTAGAATTAAATATAGCAGTGCTAAGTTAAAATCGAAATTCGATTATTATAACTTTAAATAATCGAATTGCGATTTTTCACGTAATTCTCAAATCCGACAGTATATTCTAGTATTTGGAGACGTTCCCATGGTGATGGGGACGCTCCATGAGCACGGAAGTCAGCAGAAGCGGCAACGGGCACTGACTGGAGCAGCCAGGAAGCCAGGAATCCAAAGGACAGGTAAGAACAACTTTAGGGAAGTGGGAAAGAAAAAAAATATAACAATTAAAAAAAAAAAAACGAATATTCGAAATATCGAATTTATATCACTATATTCGAAATATTCCCGAATTAGCGAAGTGCCGATATTCGCGAAAAAAATTCGATATTCGAATATTCGCGCTCAACACTAGTGAATTACTGCCCCTCCAGAGTTTTGATAACATCTCGGGAGATTCTATTGCAGTGCTTGCATGGCAAATTGCTTTCCTTAACTAAACTTTAGATCAGTTTAGAGTGGACACATCTGTATAATCATCAATATGTCTGATTTTCAATTTTTACATTAATCATTGGATTTTTAACTAGAGCCTCTCCAGAACCTGTGACACGACAACCCAGTCACCCCATTCTACTTCCACATACACAAACACTACCATCGCCGCCGTTCCAACACTACAAGGGCACTTGGGCATGCCTCTCCACTTCGGAGCAATACAATAAACAAATACATCACAGATGTTCCTGCTGATTATTTTGTCCCATTCAAACACTGAAGCACTTTACTCCTCTGAGTATGTCTGCTGACCGGTTTGTACCACTAATTGTTGCCTGTCAAGTGCCCCTGCAAATTGTGGAGACTTTATCAGGGGTTCATTCTGCTTGACTCTCAGCAGTAATCTCTGCTTGTTTGGTGGGAACTATTTGTTCTCTGCTGACTCTTAGGACCTGACATTCCTTGCCAAAATGCCCCGGCATCCCTAACGCCTACAGCACAGATAACACAGTGATGGCTATCTGAATACAGAAAATGTTGTAGTGTTACCTGCAGTCCTGTGTGAAACCCCAGGTAACACTAGTGCTGATAATGTGGTAGTGTTACCTGCAGTTCTATGTAAAACCACAGATATCACTAGTGCATATCATATGGTAGTGTTACCTGTAGTCCTATGTAAAACCACTGATAACACTAGTGCTGATAATGTGGTAATGCTACCTGCAGTCAAATGTAAAACCACAGATAACACTAGTGTAGATCATGTGGTCGAGTTACTTACATCATTAGTGTGCCCCCCTGTGCCACTCCCATGGGACTCCATGCTGGCAGCACTGCTTCCTCTTCCTTCTTCTTTTTGCCCTGCACAGAATGTCCTGATGCAGCTGTGTCAAGACATAGGAACACTGTGGGCATGGTGATAGTGACAGACACACAGGGACAGACACACACAGAGGGGCAGACACACACAGGGGCAGACACACACAGGGACAGACACATCTGTGCCCCCTTCACCATGATAATACCCTCTTTGTGCCCCCTCACAGTAGTTATGCCCTCTCTGTGCCCCCTTCAAAGTAGTAATGCCCAGTGTGCTCTCTTCATAGTAATAATGCCCATTGTGCCCCTTCATAGTAATAATGCTTATTGTGCCCCATTCATAGTAGTAATGCCCACTGTGCCCCCTTCACAGTAGTAATGCCCTCTGTGCCCCCTTTATAGTAGCAATGCCCTATATGCCCCTTTTATAGTAGAAAAGCCCTTTGTGCCCCTTTATGGTAGTAATGCCCTCTGTGCCTCCTTTGTAGTAGTAATGCCCTCTTTGCCCCCTTTGTAGTAGTTATGCCCTCTGTTCCCCCTTATGGTAGTAATGCCCACTGTGCCCATTTAGTAGCAGTAATGCCCTCTGCTACATATACCTGCTTTAACAAAATACAGATTGAGGGGTGAGATATACCTGCTTCCACCAAATATTGATTAAGGTGTTCTATATACCTGCTTCCACAAAATACTGATTGAGGGGTGTGATATTCCTGCTTCCTCAAAATACTGATTGAGGGGTGCGATATACCTGCTTCCACCAAATATTGATTCAGGTGTTCTATATACCTGTTTCCACAAAATACTGATTGAGGGGTGCAATATACCTGCTTCTACAAAATACCGATTAAGGGGTTTTATATGCCTGCTTTCACAAAATACTGATTGAGGCCTGCGATATATCTGCTTCCACAAATGCTGATCTTCTCTAGGGACTTTGGCACAGGGTCATTTTGAAAATGACAGGCAGAGGACAAGGCAGGCTGATCCGCAGGGGTGGTAGGGGTTGGGCAGGTGCACCAGGCCGGAGCATAAGTGGGAAGTTGGAGATGGTGCGTGCGATTACGTCAAAGGACACACCAGAGTTGGTTGAGTGGCTCACTCAGCCTTCTGCTTGTGCACCCTCCTCACTCTCTGCTATGTGCACACCAAAAGACACCACCACCATAGCCCCTCCGCTCGAGTCAGAGGAATTATTTTTCCATCCATTCGCAGACCTTACCGATGCGCAGCCATTCTTGGCATCGGATGAGGAAGAGGAGGTAGCAACGGCCGCCACCCAGCGGTCTGTCAAAAGTACCCAGATCAGCCCAAGGAGGGTGGTCCCCGCTTTTGATGCCTACTCCGAGATCTCTAATGTCAGTGGTGGTGAAGGTGAAGATTATGATGTGTCGATGGACGTCATGAGGGTGCCCACAAAAGAGGAAGAGGAGGGGAGTTCAGAGGGAGAGACAGAGCAGCAGATAGGAAGGAAAAGAAGGAGAAGCTGGCAGAACTCGCAGAGCACAGGAAGCAAAAAGCAGACTGCAAATGTATCTGGAGCGAGACATACACCATGCATGGTCACATCTTGCGCTCCCAGCACGCCGGCACATGGCTCCGCAGTGTGGGCTTTTTTTTAACGTGTCAGCTGCTGACAATAGTGTTGCTATCTGCAGCATGTGCCGTCAATGCATAAGTCGCGGTTAGCCCAACACTCACCTAGGGATGACCACCTTAAGAAGGCACCTGGCCTCCAATCACTGAGGCCAGTGGGAGCTACGCCGTGAGAACCCACAAAGCCACACTCCCAGTGCTCCACGTCCTGCCTCTTCTCCTCTCTCCTCCCATTTGTCCTCCACTTTCCACCGTGTTGTCGCCACGTTCATCTGGCAGAAGGCAGGCTTTCGTGGCCCAAATGTTTGAGCGTAATAAAGTTGATGACGCCGGAAAACCCTCTTGCCCAATGGCTTACCGCTAGCTTGTCAGAACTGCTAGCCCGCCAACTACTGCCATATAAACTGGTGGACTCGGAGGCACCCGTGTGAAATTGGTGTTACTGCCACAGATTGCATGCAGGCCTGCCACTTCTTCTCCTCCTCCGACTCCATCCTCCCTCTCCTCCTCGGCTGACTCCTCCTGTTTCCACTGCTACCGCCTCTTCTCCCCAAGCTTCCCAGAACCTATTTGACGTGCCAGGTGAGACGTTGCCATGCTGTGCTGCGGCTGTTGTGCCTGGAAGCCAAGTGCCGGACCGGTCTTGCACTGCTTTCAGACCGATCAGTGACTAACCCCGCTCAATTTGACAGTTGGTAAAGTGATGTGGGACAACGGTGCCAATCTGCTGAGTGCGCTTAAACAGGGAAAAATGACACACGTGGCGTGCATGGCACACGTCCTAAACTTCGTTGCTAAAAAACCCGGGGTCCAGGATGTCTTGTGGCAGGCCATGAAAATCTCTGGCCATTTTAGAAGATCTCACAGGCCCTGCCCGTGAGACATCTGATTTGTGACAGCCGGATGCGCTGGAACTCCACCTTGTATATGCTTGATAGGCTGCTCCAGCAGCAATGTGTCAATAACGACAACCTATACGAACTCTGCAGCAGGACAGGTTCTGGGGAGCTTGGTTTCTTTTCACTGCGCCAGTGGCTGCTCATGCGCGACACATGTAGACTTCTGTGGCCATTTGATGAGACCACCAAACTGGTCAGTTGCAGCCAGGGCACCATCAGTGACATTGTACCTTATGCCTTCTTTCTGGAGCGTGCATTGCGTCGTGTCATTGATCAAGCCGTCGAGGAGCAGGAGCTGAATGGAAGTCGCAATGTTGAATGAATTCCCAGGGGGGGCTACTCCATCTGAGACAAGTCCGCAGGAGTCTGAAGAGGAGTCAGAGGAGGATGGTGGTTGGGGGGAGGAGGAGCAAGAAAAGCAGGCTTTGAGGGGTACTTAAAAATTTTCGGGGATCCCTGGTATTGTTGGTGGTTGGGGGGAGGAGACCGAGGATGACATTCTCCTGAGCGTTGAGCAGGAGCCAGGGCGCTCCACCACTTCCAATTTAGCTTTATGCTCCAGTGTTTGAAGAGGGGCCCTCGTATAAAAAGTGTAAAGGGCAATGACCAGTACGGGGTGGCAACGCTCTCAGAAGCGAGAAAACCCCTGGACTACTGGGTGTGCAGGCTTGACCTGTGATCAGAGCTGGTAAAATTTGCCATAGAACTCTTGGCTTGCTCCTTGTCAAGTGTCCTGTCCGAAAGGATGTTCAGCGCAACAGGTGGGATCGTGACCGATAAGTGCACTCGCCTAGCTCATGACAGTGTGGACTACCTAACATTTCTAAAAACGAATAATGCATGGATTTCGGAGGAATTCAACACCTGTGACAGCCACGTGTAATTGAATTTCCTCAAGCCAGTCCACACATATCCACCACCACCCAGAACAAAGAATGGTCCTTGTCTTATGTATATACAGCGGCATAAAAGGCCTTTTCTGTCAGGTGAATGTCTGTCTCATTTTTGGGGTCTCTACTCTAGTGGCATACAGTAAAATTTGTATCCAGTGACCGCTTAATTTACCTCCAGACACATAATCACTAGTTTTTTTCTGTCAGGTGAATGCTTAAATTTTGGTGCCTGTACTGGCCTACAGTAAATTTTTTAGCCTGTGCCCGCCTATTGTACCTCCAGCCACATCATAACAAGTTCCTTTCTGTCAGGTGAATGCCTAATTTTTGGGGCCTGTACTGGCCTATAGTAAAATTGTTATCCACTGACCGTCTACTATACCTCCAGCCACATAATTACTTGTTCTTTTCTGTCAAGAGAATTTGGGGCCTGTACTCCACTGGCCTACATTAAAATTGCAAGTCAGCGACCGCCTAATGTACCTCCAGACACATAATAACTTGTTCTATTCTGTCAGGTTAATGCCTAATTTTAGGGGCCTGTACTGGCTTACAGTAAAATTGTTATCCACTGACCATCTAATATACCGGTACCTCCAGCCACATAATCACTTGTTCTTTTCCGTCAGGTGAATACATAATTTTTTGGGCCCTGTTCTCCACTGGCCTACAGTAAAATTGTTATCCACTGACTGTGTACTATACTTCCAGCCACATAATCACTTGTTCTTTTCTGTCAGGTGAATGCCTAATTTTTGGGGCCCGTAATACTGTGGCCTAAAATGAAATCTTTCTAGGCTCTAGCAGGGAACATTTTTGAGAGTATCCCTTTAAGATGCATAAAAATGGCCCATGATTAAAATAAATATTTTTTGTGGGAATTTTTGCCATTGATCCCCCTCTGGTATGTCACTGTCCATGTTGTGGGACTATTTGTGCACTTCTAGTAAGTATTTGGTGGCTGCAAATATGACCTGAAGGTTTTTAAGGTTCACCTGCCATTAAAGTGAATGGGGCCCGCCGCGAACGCTCGGTTCGCGAACATTTGATTGCGAATGCGCGTTTGCGTAACGTCCCAGCCGATGTTCGTCCATCACTTCTTAAGAGTCCCCTGCCTAACTCCATATATGACTATTTCAATATATAGAGTTATTCTTGTGGGTATCCCCAAACACTTTTAGCTTTTTGACAGTGTATGAGAGCATCCCTGTATATTTAAAATTTTGCACATGACTCACACATGAGAGGCAGACGCCTTACCAGTTGTGCTACAAAGCACACTGATATCTACAGAAAACATTTTTCTAGCTAAAAACCTTCATTAATATGAATGTACAATGCACAGGTATTTACAGATACATCTCTGTATACCAAGACAATGGGATAACAGTATGAGTCTAATTTCTTTAATAATCACAAAAAAGCACCTAACCAATGAACTGTACAAGTCCTGGGCAAGCTCTGGAGCAAGATACATTTTATATGTATATATTTATTTAGTAATCACATAAATGTAATGGAGCAAAATGACTAACAATAAATACATTTTAGCTTTCTACTTTCTGTTATCCTAGTGTCCTGGTACACAGAGATGTATCTGTAAATACCAGTGCACTGTACAGGGATACTAGTAAAGGTTTTCAGTTAGATAAATTCCACCATCCCAAATCTGTTAGGTGTATTGCTCAGCTAGTAAGGCTTTTGCCTCTGATAGAGACGATCCCTGGTTCAAGACCCGCCAGTGACAATTAAAAGGGGAATAAACGTTTTTAAATACACAGAAGTGTTCTCAATCAATATTAAAATGCTCAAGGCACTAGTTATATGGGGGAATTGCTTTTATTTTAACCCCTTCCCGACCTCCGCTGTACATTTACAGTCTATGGGAGCAGCGACCAAATTATCGCATCTTAAAGTCCTCTAGAGTGACTTAAAATAAGTGAAAAGAAATAAAAAAAAGTTTTTAAAACTATTAAATTTAAAATCTATAAAAATTGAAATCAGCCCCTTTCCCCATATTAATAAAAAAAAAAATAAAAAAAAAATAAAAGATCATTGTCAATGCCCGTACTATTAAAATATAAATGTATTTATTCCAGATATGGTGAACTTTATTCCATATGGTGAAAAAAATGCAGATTCACATCATGTCCCAAAAAAACTGAATAAAAAAATGGCATATTCCAAAATGGATTCAATAAAACCTCTAGATTGCCCTGAAAAAAAATAAAATAAAACAAACCTGCCTACTTGACTTGGTCACACCTTCTGCCAATTTGGCTCTGTCTACAACATGAGGTAACTTCTTTGTTTTTATTTTATCCAGAGCCATTTGGAGTTCCCAATCCGTCCCTGTCTCAAAGACTTATTCGGTTTTTGATAGTAAATATAAACAGGGTGGAACAGGATGGACATCCACATTTCTTGCAGATGAACAGCAAATGTTTTATTTTAATAACAAGTAAAATGTTTGGTGGTTGCATTAACTATATAAACAGTATATGTATTAAGGCCAGCTGGCCTGTGATTGTGGGAGAGGCTCGTTATTTACTCCTAGCTTATTTAAGGGACATCCCTTACCTGGCTCCATACCATTCGAGGTCAGAGTTGAATGAGGATCCACTTCCGGGTTCTCCCAGATGCCTTCTTGGTTTTTCAGTATCCACAAGTTTTTCCGCGGCAAGCTGTGTCCAGGAATCCTGTTACAGGCCTTCCGTCCGTCCAGCTTC
This sequence comes from Bufo bufo, assembly GCF_905171765.1. Taxonomy (NCBI): domain Eukaryota; kingdom Metazoa; phylum Chordata; class Amphibia; order Anura; family Bufonidae; genus Bufo; species Bufo bufo. Next base: position 187,842,085 of record NC_053392.1, read on the forward strand.
TCTTTACCCCGGTCATCGTTGTAGATCTCGTCCCAGGGACTCCTAAACCGTAAGTTAAGACCTACCTGTAATGCCAGGATCGGTCCCCACGGCGTCCGGTACAGCACAGGTCATCACTTTACAGTCTTTTTTCAATGTTATACGTACGGCTATGTTGCATCAGACAGTCTGTTAGTGCAATCATTTCGTGCACTATTCAGCTTTTTTTTTTGGGGGGGGGTTTTAAGGGGTATCATTTTGCCTAAATCTGTTCCGTGTTTTGAGCAATCCTTTTATGTTATTTCCGCCTTTTGGCTTTTTCCTGATATGCTGTCGATGCTTACTGGATATAGACTATTTTTCTGTTTAAAGGTTTTAAGGTTGTATTTTGTTTCACAAGTTCACTATCTAGATGAATTATTTGACTCCCACGCTTTCAGAGGTTTTCATAATTATACATTTCAGTCACATGTTTTTCAGCTTACGATTACAGGCCTCATTTCTGGGTTCAAACTGCGACCCACGACATATACATGAGGATACGTTTTCCTTTCCCAAATAGGGAAATCTCGGGTTGAATCACACGCACTGATCCAACCAACCATACGTCCTGGCATCACATACTATCATACACACTTCACATCTTCACTTTGGAGTATCGTGTTACCCTTCGCCCTTATTATTTACCCCCATCATACAACTCTGTTTCTAGCCAGAATCCTGGCTTATATATAAAAAAACAAAAAAAACACTTGGCCTTTTGTAAACAGTCTGTTGTCATGACGTTCACTACACTTTCGTGCCAGTTACCAGTTTATCTCCATATTCAAGTCCCTAAAGACCCTCTGGTACGGGCTACACAGACCACACTGTTCCCAGACAGACCACACTCACTGTATTACCTTTTTTCCAGGTTTATATTTCACCTTACGAATTCGCAGAAATATACGCAGACTACTAGGTACGTACGCCTGCTCACGTAGTATTCTTACATACATTTCATCGCCCCCTCTAGTTTAGAGTACTGGCAACAGGGTCACAGGCTCCCCAGTTAAGTATTTACCACTTCTTGGAATTGCCATCGGCTAGCGGTCCCACGAGGCCAACACCCCGCCTCAACGTTTCGGAGGCAAACACCCATCGGGCCACACGTGACCTAGTTGCCTCGCATGTCGCATAGAGAGGGCCTCACCTGTCATTCCCTTCCCCTCTTTTCTGTGTTACAGTCACCGAGAGGCCTACAATCCTGCCACTACGACCGGTGGCCTCGAATCCCCTTGCGCCAACGCATAGATAGAGCCTCTCAAGCCACTTGGCAACTAGCAGGGCCTCACCTGTCACCAAACAAGTTTAATTGTTTCGCCATTTGGCTTAGCTAGCCTGCCAGTACAAACTCTGTGGTCTTCATACCCTAATTAAATTGTTTTATTTTAGTATGTCTCAAGAAGGGGTAGAGGATTTCTCCCTACCTAGCACCCCGGCTAGAGCAATTTCTCCTACACGAGGAGGAGAGGTAACCAGTCCCGCATCAATCAGATCCTGAACGATCCCTCGTATAACTACTGAATTGAGGAGACTGCAAATCCCCTACCCCGCTACAGCAAGGAAAGCAGAGCTTTTCAAACTACTACATACTTCAACTAACAACATGGATGCTGGGGAAGGGCCCAGCCACTCCAACCCGGGTGACATACATTCCATGTTGTCATCACTCATAGCATCCATGAGCAAGGTCAACTCCAGGCTGGAGAGGCTCGAGTCGGTCACCACGGCCCTTACCCTAGTCGGGCCACCCGCTGCGGCTTCACCAGCACCGGCCGACTTGCTATTAGTTGCTCCAGCCATCACCTATGAGGACCAGGAAGTTAACCCTGCTCATAGGATCCCTGAGCACCTTAAAAGAGATATCCTGGAAGGTAAAGACGTCAACCTGGCTTCTCTGCTGATTGCCTCCCAGGATATCGTTGAAAATAATACTTATGCCTATGATGATGTGTCTGTTGTTGTCAGATCTAGGGACGCCCGCCTAAAAAGGAAACTGACTATCCTCGAGTTTGTCCTAGCATTTGGTATTTACCGGGATGTCATCTGCGCGGTCTATCCTAATAGACGAGAGGAGTTTGATCTTTATATGCACAAGCTGGTAGACCTGGGCAACAAATATGGTGGATCAGCCTTTTATGACTACCATAGGTCTTTTTCTGCAAAAGTGTCTGGGGCCTTCTCCCAGTATGGTATAAAATCCAACTGGGGTAGGATTGATACCGTCATTTTTTGCAGACACTTTGCAGATCTAAGAACACCGGCTTGTGCATACTGCTCCTCTACGGTGCATACGACAAATTTTTGTCCCACCACGGCGGACGAACATGCTTCCACGCAAGGAGCTAGTTCATCTGGTGTTTCAGAGAAATTGACCAGAGACAAACTGGGACGCCCGATCAAGTTTCTGGGCAAGTCCCAGATATGTAATAATTTCAATGTCGGGTCTTGTAATTATAGTGATTGTAGATTATTGCATATCTGTTTAAAATGTTTCAGGGCACATGCCAAAACCATGTGTCCGAATAAAATGTTCCCTAAGCCATACCTAACGTCTATTAACATTTCAGCATTTACAGCATTTCTGTCACATCACCGGTCTAGACACTTGGCAGATTTTCCTATCTCTGGTGTAACAGAAGGCTTCCAAACGGGTATTCTACACATACTATCCGGGATTCTGGAATACCCTAATCTACAGTTCGCACAGCACAACCCTACAGCTGTTGACACTCTCATTGCTCAGGAAGTTGCTGAGGGTTTCCTATTGGGGCCTTTCCAGTCTCCTCCATTCAATGAATGGCGCACTAACCCCATTGGTATTGTCACAGGGAAATTTTCCCTTAAACAGAGACTCATTATTGACCTGTCTGCACCACACTCTTCGTCTAACCCCAGTCTCAATTCCCTTATACCCTCCGAAGAATTCTCCCTACAATACACGACCATAGATCACGCCATTACAGTTATCATACAGGCAGGGGTCGGAGCATGGCTTAGTAATTCACCGTACCCTATGGCATCAAGTGGTCCGGGAACTACAATTTTTTCTCCCACTTAACTTTTGGGTCCAAAAGTAGCCCTGCTATTTTCGACACATTTGCCTAGTCACCGTGCTGGTTACTATTGAACATAGCCAGATGCCCTACTGTATTACACTACCTGGACGATTTGTTACTGGTCGAGGAGAACACTTCCCCTCCCTGTAGCCTCACAGCTACCATCAATCTATTTGAGCAACTAGGTGTCCCAGTCTCCCCAAAGAAGACTGAGGGGCCAGACACGATCATCACATTACTGGGTATTCAATTAGACTCAATCACGATGCAAGAAAGCCTGCCACACGACAAGATAGGGAACATTCTTACCTACATCAACCACTACCTCTAGCTCGGTACTTGCAACCGTAAAGAGCTACAGTCCCTGCTGGGTTCTCTAAATTTTGCCATGCGTATCATACTTCAAGGCCGCTCCTTCATATCACGAATCCTGTATCTATTTCCACTCTTCCTACACGACACACACTGGTTGTCCTTAAATACCCAAGCTATGGCAGACTTATGCATGTGGAAGATATTTTTAACCACTTGGAATGGTAAAAGTATGTTCCTCCCTCAATTGACTGAGTCATCACCCACCATTTGGTCAGATGCGGCATCTACCACAGGTTTTTCAGCAATTTTTGGGAACGAATGGCTTTGGGGCAGCTGGCCTACAGCAGTTCAGGATGTGGAGGGTTTTTCCACTATCTCAGCTCTCTTCGAGATCTATCCCATTGTGGCAGCTGCCGTGGCATGGGGTCATTTATGGGCAGACTTGTCAGTACGTTGCTACTCAGATAACCAGGCAACCTGTCACATCATCAACAAAGGTCATTCCAAATCCCCTACGATCATGAGATTTCTAAGGAAACTCACTTGGTTGGCTGCTTGTCATAATTTCTTCCTGCATTGTTTCCATGTTCCAGGTATATGTAACACAGCTGCTGACAGTTTGTCTCGTTTAAAATTCCAGGCATTCCATCAAGCACTCCCGTCAGCCGTGCTCACAGCCACGCCAACTCCAACTTTCCACCAACTAGTAATGGACTAGATGACATGCATCATAGCAGAGGACTTTACCATTTGGCACTGTCTAAAAATACGCACAAAACATACGACAGGGCCTTTACCTTATTCAAAAGATTCCTTTTGGAGCATGACATCATGCAACCATTTGTCATGACATCATTGTTGGGTTTCGCTTCTTTTTGCCACCTTAAACTTAAGATGTCATACAACACCATTAAACTTTATTTAACAGGCATTCAACATCATATGCTAACCCTACAACCAAACAACACAAGTTTCATGGCCTCTCACCAGATTAAGACTATCCTCAGGGGCATTCAGAGATCTGAACCCACACGTACATCACATAGGCTACCTATAGACAATCATATTTTCAAAGCATTGTCTAACCTGCTTGATTTAAATCCTTTCAACATCAACATGCATTCTGTCATCAAGGCAGCTATCTACATAGCTTTCTATGGATTCCTAAGGCCTAGAGAATTCACTACGACCAACACCACACAATCTACTCCTATTCTCCTCTGTTCCCACTTAACAAAACACATGGATCATTACATCCTGACTCTGCCTCATTCCTAGACCAGTCAGTAGGCACCAGTAGAAGTAGCATACTATCCTACGCACAATAGGTGGTGCCTCGTCAAGATTCTCAATGCATACATACAGCATCATAACTCATTACCATCACAACCATTATTCATTTTACGAGGTTCGGTAGTCACCACTACGACCTTCATGACCTACGTGAGGCCTTTACTCACTCAGCTGGGCCTCAACCCAGCTAACTACTTGGGTCACTCCTTCCGCATAGGAGCAGCCTCCACAGCCTCCAGTGTTAACATTCTAGTTCATGTTATTAAAGCACTGGGGCGCTGGAAATCATCCGCTTACTCACGCTACATACCAAACCCAGAACAAGAATTAAGAAATGCATTCAAAGACATGTCTGGTTGATATGTGTATTTGTATTGGTCGTTTGTAATAAATTTGATTATTTAATTTTTGCCCTCTTCTTTCTCAGGCCTACCTCATCGTAGGTTCCGGCACACCTCAACCATCCTACGTTCTTTATGGTATTTTACTCTGTACTATCATGAGCCCCTAACACAAATATATACATATATATATATATATATATATATATATATATATATAGAAGAATCCAAGGCAGCACACGAATAACGGTGAAAAAATACGATTATGTTACAGGATATGTATACAATTGGCAAGGGGACGCAAGGAAGATTCGGACACCGTCAAGTGATAAAAGATATGGATCTACGCTGGGTGACAGTAGAAACACTAATCGAGCCACAAGGGATAAAGAGTCAATGCCTTCTTCCAACACCAGAGTCCCAGGTCCTCCTTTTCCGGAGCAGAGCACAGGTCCAGGAGACTCCGGCGGGGTGGACGGCGCCAGCACAAGTGGCGAAAGAGAAAAGACACCAAGGTCCCAGAGACCAAGGAATGTGAAAGAAAAGAGGAAAGCACAGTGGTAAACATCTCCTCAACCACACTAACTGATGCACAGATACAGGTTTTAAACAAAGGTCTATCTTTCTGCCCAGTCGCTAAAACCAATTGGTTTAATGTAGAATTAGATTTACAAAGATTTTATCGCACGATTAGATTGAAAATATGGGCTTCTGAGCATTCAGACAGACCAGTGACTGAGAATATAAGACCTAGTGAATTGAGTTTACATGGTACGGGATTGTTTCTCAAGAGTAATTTCAATCCGGTATCACACCATCCCGCTATTGAGGCTTTTACCTTGGCGGTGGGGCGTGATATTGAAAAACTTAAACAAAATGTGTTGATGAACCCGTTGAGTCAAGGTAATCTTACCACTGAAGACATACAGGCCGTTACTGATCTGTCTGCAGACCACAGCCTCACCATCAAGTCTGCTGACAAAGGTGGTGGGGTTGTGGTAATGGACACAGATCAGTACGTACAAGAGATTTTATCTCAACTGGCTGACAATAATGTATACCAAAGGGTCTCCAGTGACCCAAAATTCAAATTGCTAAGGGAACTTGGGGAGATGCTAGGTCAGGCCAAACTTGGTGGGATTATAGACGAAAAATTGCAAAGTTATTTGTTATGTGAAAAACCAATTACCCCTATACTGTACACTCTCCCAAAAATACACAAAAATTTACGGGCCCCCCCAGGTCGGCCGATTGTCTCTGGGAGGGGGTCTTTATTTTGTAATCCGGCCATTTTTCTGGATAAGATCTTGCGACCATTTGCGGTTTCTGCTAGATCTTATATCAGAGATACGAATGATTTTTTGGATAAGATCAAAGATCTGAGGGTCCCAGAAGGAGCTGTTCTTGCTTCGTTTGACGTGTGCAGCCTGTACACGTCAATCGAACACGAGCTGGGTCTACATGCTGTGGAATTATGCCTCCTTCAGACAGATTACACAGAGGAATGCAGAACATTTCTGCTTGGTTTATTGAGATTTATTTTATGTAGAAATTATTTCTTATTTAGGGATGATTATTACGTACAGTTAAGGGGGACCGCGATGGGGTCCAATGTGGCGCCCACCTATGCAAATATATATATGACATACTTGGAAGACACATTCATCTATGGGTGTCACCACTTCAGCCATGTGCTGGGATGGTGGCGCTACATAGATGATGTGTTCTTGATATGGGTGGGAGCCACAGAGGACCTCATGGCGTTTCATTCATATTTGAACAATATTGACCCTAGTGTCAAATTCACCGTATTATATTCGAAAAAAACAATGCAATTTCTTGATACAGAGGTGATGGTTCAGGGTGATACCCTGGTCACCGACCTTTTTGTCAAATCTACAGATAAAAATACCTTGGTTAGATTTGAGAGTCACCATCCTAGGCCTATGATTGAATCTCTTCCCCTGAGTCAGATGTTACGTGTGGCTAGGATAGTTGGGGAAGGTCCAGTGAGGGACCAACGTTTATGTGAAATGGCCAGCAAATTTAAGGTGCGGGGTTACCCCAACAAGCTTGTGACAGATAGCATCCAGAAGACAAAAGTGAGGATGAGAGATGGTGATCTGGCCAGATCCAAGAAGTCTATATCTAGAATACCTCTGGTTACTGACTATTGCAATAGTAGTCCACAGGTGTCATCCATTGTCAGGAAACACTGGTCAATTCTGACCAGTGGTTTTGACTGGGTTGAGGAATTTAAGGTTCCCCCACTGTGTTCATTCCGAAGAAGTCGGAATTTGGGTGATAAACTAGTCAGATCTGATGTGGGTTCTAGCAAAATTGACTGTGCCACGTACTTTGGCTCGTCTCGGAAGGGCTGTTACACGTGCCACGGGTGTGTAAACTGCCCATATATGCTAAAGGGAGAGTCATTTGTTAATCCAACAAATGGGAAGACAGTGCATATTAAACAATACCTGACATGTGACTCAACCTACGCTGTTTATCTACTATCATGTCCTTGTGGACTATGGTATGTTGGAGAAACAACCTGGGATGTCAAGACCAGACTAAATCAGCACCGTTATACTATCAGAAAGAAGAGATTGGATTTACCTGTGCCTAAGCACTTCACAGAAGCAGGACATATGGAACGTGATTTAAAATTTAGGATCTTAGAACAAGTGCTCTTACCCAGACGGGGTGGAGACAGGACTACACGTCTGAAGAGAAGGGAGCTCTATTGGATTTTTGAGCTGCAGACTCTCAAACCAATGGGGCTCAATGTGGATTTTAGGGTGATTTGATTCTTTTAGTATTGTTTCATTTCCCTATCCCTTTATGTATTGCATGTCATGAATGTGGGTGACCCTTCTCCCCTTCCCCTTCCCCCCTCCCCCCCCCCCTTTTTTTCTTTTTTGTTTTGTTTTGTGGTCTATATGTATTGGGGTTCTGGGAAATTCTACTTACCTCGGGAGTAAGGCTGTATTTAAGTGCAAGCATTTAATAATAGTGAACAATAACATTGTTTCTTTATTACTTTTTAGATCAATATGAAACTAAGCTTCACAATTGGATTATCTCTGGAAATACTGGATGAAGGCAGGATCGATCGGCTACTGTATAGTGATTATGTTTATATATTTGTACAATGTTATATTTTATATGATCAGATTTCTGAGACCCGGGACCAGGGAGGGGGCGTGGTCTGATGACGATCTTGGGCGTGACCTTTCCCGACTGACAGGTATACGGATCAGGGACGGTGACATGAGATACGTGTAGTGAATGATTGTTCTGATGCATCTCTCTCTGGGACAGCTGTGGCTTGGGGCCCCTGACTGGTGGCATCCATGCTTGCAGCTGCCGCACAAGCCCGGGGTCTCCAATCGAGGTTCGGTTGCAGACCGCGGGCACGAGAGATTGTCATCTGTTTGTATGAACCACTTGGACGTTAGTATAATGCTTTGTTGAATATTGGGATGAGGCGGTATTATATATAGGTGGTGGATGCCACTGCTTTGGAATACACCGCTGGACCCCTGTTTTGAGATGACCTAATATAGTATTTGCAGCGTATGATCGCTGGATAGTCCATGACGTGGTGGATTGTTTACACCTTATGACAGGACACATGACTGCTACGCCGGCTATGCTGATTCCGCCCTGGGTCGGGAATGGACATGCGCAGATCGCTTCGGCTCAGGTGCGGCAATCTTGGTTGTGGGCCTCTGAATTCTGTGCAATATTGACGGTCTCGCGGGACTGATGAAGTTCCGCTCATGCGCGTTTGCGATTTCCGGACGCCGTGTGATTCCTGCTCTCCTCCAGTATGTGAGTTTCCTTATATGTTTTTAAATATCACATAATCACAGGCACCTGAATGTAATTATTATGAATTATGTATTCACACCACAATTTAGTGAGTTGGGGACACTGTTCAATTTTAATAATGAATATGAATTTTGCAGTCGATGTACTACAAGTATGTGACACCTATTTGAGAAACCAGGATGAATTTTTCATGGACTATTCCTGTATAATTATGTAATTTTCTGTACAATCATGTAATTTACACATTAATCATGTATGCTATTTAAACATTTGAGTTTGCACTGATTGTTATGGCTTGACAAAGGCTCCATTGAGAGAGCTGAAACGTTGCTGTCTGCACATGTGGGAATAAACACCATTTTTTTCACCGTTATTCGTGTGCTGCCTTGGATTCTTCTATATATATATCTTATTGGATCGAGTCCGTGATCTACCCAAGGGATTGCACCTCTGCAAAGTGTGTGCTGCTCATCTTTTTTTCTTTTTTCTTTTTTCTATATATATATATATATATATATATATATATATATATATACACTCACCTAAAGAATTATTAGGAACACCTGTTCTATTTCTCATTAATGCAATTATCTAGTCAACCAATTACATGGCAGTTGCTTCAATGCATTTAGGGGTGTGGTCCTGGTCAAAACAATCTCCTGAACTCCAAACTGAATGTCAGAATGGGAAAGAAAGGTGATTTAAGCAATTTTGAGCGTGGCATGGTTGTTGGTGCCAGACGGGCCGGTCTGAGTATTTCACAATCTGCTCAGTTACTGGAATTTTCACGCACAACCATTTCTAGGGTTTACAAAGAATGGTGTGAAAAGGGAAAAACATCCAGTATGCGGCAGTCCTGCGGGCAAAAATGCCTTGTGGATGCTAGAGGTCAGAGGAGAATGGGCAAAGCATTTGTGAAGCCACAACACGCACAACCTTGAGGCGGATGGGCTACAACAGCAGAAGACCCCACCGGGTACCACTCATCTCCACTACAAATAGGAAAAAGAGGCTACAATTTGCACGAGCTCACGAAAATTGGACTGTTGAAGACTGGAAAAATGTTGCCTGGTCTGATGAGTCTCGATTTCTGTTGAGACATTCAAATGGTCCGAATTTGGCGTAAACAGAATGAGAACATGTATCCATCCTCTGATGGCTACTTCCAGCAGGATAATGCACCATGTCACAAAGCTCGAATCATTCCAAATTGGTTTCTTGAACATGACAATGAGTTCACTGTACTAAAATGGCCCTCACAGTCACCAGATCTCAACCCAATAGAGCATCTTTGGGATGTGGTGGAACGGGAGCTTCGTGCCCTGGATCTGCATCCCTCAAATCTCCATCAACTGCAAGATGCTATCCTATCAATATGGGCCAACATTTCTAAAGAATGCTATCAGCACCTTGTTGAATCCTAATAATTCTTTAGGTGAGTGTGTATATATATATATATATATATATAACAAAACCAACAGAAATAGCCATACAGTGCACTAGCCAAAGTATAGATGACATTGCCTACTATGACTTCAGGAGATAAAATCCACAAAACACATATTTAAAAAGAAGCCAGCATAGCAATCCTTGGCAGTCAGCTGTTATTAATGGTAGAAGATTTGCCTAGGCATACAGGGGCATATTTATCAAGAATGGCATTCCCATAAGCCAACCTTGATCCTCTGTGCACTGGAGTAAGATGCCCTTAATTTACAAAGAGGCAGATGTCTCTAAATATATTAGGCACATCTTTGGCACTCCTTGCACCATAAACTAAAATCTATGCCTGTTAGGGGCTACAATTGCCCCTTCCTCAGTGGTTGAACAGTAAGTACCACAGGGCTTCCTTTTATAAGGTGCATAAGAAACAAAGCAATGCTTACTGGGATAGTAAGAGATCTTCAATATATGGACCTCGAATCCTGTCTGAAACTGGATTCCAGAGCAGCTATGCATGTTGCTGGGGATCCAATTGTAATAAAAGGCTGGTGCGTAATAGGAATTCACATTACTTAGGCTACATGCACATGACCGCGGTGTGTTTTGCGGTCTACAAACCGCGGATCCGCAAAACACGGATGACGTCCGTGCGCGTTCCGCAATTTGCGGAACGGCACGGACAGCCTTTAATATAACTGCCTATTCTTGTCCGAAAAGCGCAGACAAGAATAGGACATGTTATATTTTTTTGGCGGGGCCATGGAACGGAGCAACGGATGCGGACAGCACACGGAATTGAAGTGAATGGGTCCGCATCTGAGTCTGCAGCTCGGATGCGACCAAAACAACGGCCTTGTGTATGAGGCCTTATACTGAGGACACCATCTTGCAGCTGCTAAACGTTCATAAGTGGAGATACATACCTGATATGTTAAAAACCACATGATTTAAAAAAAAAAGTACTTGGAGATAATACATTAATTCCACAAAAAACACAAGGTAGTATAAAAAACGCATCATAATATAAAAAATATAAAAAAGCATCAAAATATAAAAAAACGCAAATGAGTTTTTTGTGCGTTTTTAGTGTGTCTTTTGGTTACCAACATAATCCCACATGTTTTTATTAGACTGGAGGGCCAGAATCTAGGTTTCTCCTATCCTTTGCGACCCTAAAATGGATGATTTTCTTACATCAGGTACCATCATATTGTTCACGTAACCTTGAGGAGATAAGTAAACTGGAAATATTACTGCGGTGGGGTATCAGAAGATAATTGCAGGTGAATGGGGGTGGTGACCTATCGGTGAGGGGAGATCGAAGTGCTGATAAACAGCCAGACTCCAATGTCCCGTCCAAGATAGACCACCGCCCCATGATCTATAGAAATCCAAACAATTCCATTTCAGCGTTTAGACCTCTTGGGATTAGGGTTTCAAAATCGAATATTCTTTTGGACTCAACTCTAGACATACAGTATGTGCGATGTGATTCCCTCCCCTCCAAGGCCTCTTGACTTTCTCAAGCGCCATGTATATAAGGGTGGAGGGATCACAATTATGGTATTCTTTAAAATGTTTAGAAAGGGGGTGTAGTTCATATCCTTTTCTGATACTTGCCACATGCTCCGCTAATCTCTTTTTCAGGGTCCTCTTGGTTCTCCTTACATATTATTTCCGACAAGGACACTGTAAGAGATATATGACATCAATAGTGTCACAAGGTAAACCTTCCTTAATGACCTTATATGAAGTAACAGGGAACTACAGTCCTAAATAAAATAAAAGAGTCACATCTCTAACTGCAACACATACATATGATACTGTATCATATTGTCTATAACTGATTTAATTTTTAACCTGCTTCTTATTTTATGCATTTAAACAGTTTTAACAATTTTTTTAAGGATAGAAGCAGTTAAGAAGTTGTACCATGCTTAAAAGTAAAGCTAAACTTTTTCTTGGAGGTGGAACAAGGTCAAAATCATTTTATACATTGTAAAGAACCAAAGAGCAAACCGCCAGCATTTTTATAAGGTATATAAAACCTTGCTGTATATTTTAACCTTTGCTGAAATTTCATGACAACAACTGCAAACACAATGATACTACAATATTATCACCTGTAGATCACACGCTTCAGTTCAATGACATTATATATACAATGGTATGAAAGATTTCTAGCTCAACAGAAGTTAACATAAAGAATTTTATTTGTTAAACGTTGATGTTCTCATTATCTAGTTAGTAACAATTTATCGCACAAGTCACAGAGGGCATCATTTTTCAATATTTTACCTTTTTATGATGAGGGGGCATTGATATCTCTCAGTTCAGGTTAAATGATAATTTTTGCTTATTAGCCTTGTTTTTGCAGCATATTGAGAGGCATTTACTAAGGGTATTATGTCACTATTGTGTCAATAAAAAATATCTAATTATAGCGCACAACATATGTGCACCATAATTTGAAACTTTTAAAGCTTTTCAACCATTTCCGAAGTGCAAAGAAAAGGGGGATGGTCTTAGCGGGAGGGGGCAGGGCTTGACTGGCACTGGCGTAGACTTCAGTTTCCAGTGTACAGCAGGGGAGAGATGTGACAAATTTATTTTTAGACATCTGTCTCTTAAAGAGGACCTGTCAAAAAAAATGCAATGCTATCTGAAAGCAGCATGTTACAGAACAGGAGAAGCTGTGCAGATTGATATATATTTTTGTTGGAAAAGATTCAGTAAAACTTGTAATTTTTACATTTAAATCTGCAGCCCCGTGAAGAGCTATCGGCACACAATGCTGTCAATCACTGATAACACCTCCCTCCTGTACCGATGCTGCTGACAGAAGGTAGAAAAAAAGCTGAGATATAAACGTATAAATTACAGGTTTTAGTGAATCTTTTCCCACAAAAATATATATCAATCTGCTCAGCTCTTCCTGTTCTACAACATGTCAGAATGCATTGCATTTTTTTTTTGTGACAGGTCCTCTTTAATAAATTAGGCACATTTCACACCAGTGCAGGGAGATCAAGAGTATGGTATGGGAATGCAAGTCTTGATAAAATCTTTTGTCTACCTGCATTCCAAGAGCCACATCTTTGAAAAGTATCCTTTTGTGGCATGTCTAAAATTATTGTGCAAAAAAATAAATCAGTATTGCCAGTAAAAGTTTACTTTTTAGTTTCTCTCTAGTTTGCTCTCTAAATGACTTGGTAAATTTATTTGGTGAGTTGAAAAGGTTAACAGGACTATTTATTATGAATTATTTTTTTATTACTTCTATTAAACAAAAACTGTTCTTAAATACTTGTAGTTTTCAATTATATTTTTGCTAATTATTTTCCTAAACTTTATTATCATTATCTTTAAACTGTAGGATGCCAGCGCCGTACATGTATGGCGCTGGTAAGTGGGTCCGAAATTCCAGCACCATACATGCGCGACACTCTGATTAGACGGGCGCAAAATCTGCGCCCGCCCGATCAGCTGCAGACATCCGCCAGTCACTGATAGCCGGACCCCTGGTGTATGCGCCGGCACCGGTGAAAACACTGATGCCGGCGCATTATCCCTCGCACTGCCGCGGTCAGCACTGACCGCAGCACGTGCGGGATCCTGCCAGGTCCGGGGTGGCCATCGGGTTCCCGCGCTGCTATGATGGGGACCTATTGGCAGGGAAGGCAGCCCGATAACTTCCTTAGGCATCGTGGCTGCTTTCCGTGGCAGCCTGTGACATCCAGGGGGCTGGAAGCTGGAAGTGTATTACAGTGTGTAATACACTTACAGCCAATGCATTACAATACAGAAGTATTGTAATGCATTGTAAAGGGGATCAGACCCCCAAAAGTTGAAGTCCCAGAGTGGGACAAAAAATAAAGTGAAACAAGAAGTAAAAAAAAAATTAAGTTTAAAAAAATAATAAAATAAGTTTCAAGAAAATAAAAAATAAAAAAGCGTCCTTTTCCTAAAATAAAGGAAAAAAAATTGTAAAATAGGGAAAAAATAAAAGTAGACATATAAGGTATCACTGCGTCCATATCGGCCGGCTCTATAAAAATATCACATGACCTAACCCCTCAGGTGAACACCGTGAAAAAAATAAAATAAAAACGGTGCTAAAAAAACATTTTTTGTCACCTTACATCACTAAAAGTGCAACACCAAGCGATCAAAAAGGTGTATGCCCCCCAAAATAGTACCAATCTAACCGTCACCTTATCCAAAAAATGAGCTCCTACCTAAGACAATCGCCCAAAAAATTTTAAAAAATATGGCTCTAAGTCTATGGAGACACTAAAACATGATTTTTTTGTTGTTTAAAAAATGCTTTTATTGTTTAAATAAAAAATAAAAATATTAGGTATCGCCGCCTCTGTAACAACCTGCTCTATAAAAATATCACATGACCTAACCCCTCCGGTGAACACCGTAAAATAAAAAAAAGGTGTCAAAAAAGCTATTTTTTGTCACCTTACATCACAAAAAATATAATAGCAATCGATCGAAAAGTCATATGCACCCTAAAATGGTGCAAATCAAACTGTCATCTCATCCCACAAAAAGTATACCATACCTAAGACAATCGACAAAAAAATTAAAAAACTATCGCTCTCAGAATATGGAGACACTAAAACATGATTTTTTTTGTTTCAAAAATGCTGTTATTGTGAAATACTTAAATAAAGAAAGAAAAGTATACATATTAGGTATCGCCGCATCTGTAAGAACCTGCTGTATAAAAATATCACATAAACTAACCCCTTAGATGAACACCGTAAAAAAAAAAAAACGGTGTAAAAAAAGCCATTTTATGTCACTTTACATCACAAAAAGTGTAATACCAAGCGATCAAAAATTCATACGCACCCCAAAATAGTGCCAATCAAACTGTCATCTCATCCCGCAAAAAGTATACCCTACCTAAGAAAATCGACAAAAAAAATTAAAAAACTATCGCTCTCAGAATATTGGAGACACTAAAACATATTTGGTTTTTTTTTCAAAAATGCTGTTATTGTGTAAAACGTAAATAAAAAAAGTATACATATTGGGTATCACTGCATCCGTAATAACCTGCTGTATAAAAATAGGACATGACCTAACCCCTCAGCTGAACACCGTAAAAAAATAAAATAAAAAGTGTGTCAAAAAAGCCATTTTTTGTCACCTTACATCACAAACCGTGTAATACCAAGCGATCAAAAAAATCAGATGCATAAATATGCTAAAATAATACCAATCAAACCATCATACCGAAAAAAATTAGCCCCTACATAAGACAATAGCCCAAAAAATAAAAATAAAACTTTGGCTTTAAGAATATGGAGACACTAAAACAAAATTTTTTTTTGCAAACAAAAATTGGGGGTCATTTAGTACATCTATTGCGCAGGTGCGCGTTGCCATGGCTGACAGCACAAAGGCAAAAAAATATACAATGCAACAGCACTCTGCAAACCAAATAAAGTACAATAATGCCAAAATAATAGAAAGTATTCTAGTGCAAATGCTATTCTAATAAATTTGAGATACTTGGTAGATCATTTTGTACAAAATAATTTGGTCCCATCTGCCAAGCGTCAAGGCGATCTCAGTAAGATGGGAACCTAACACTAAATACCACATTAACTGGTGCCAAACTGACCTCCATTACATTCAGGGAATGCAGGTTCCACATGCATGCCGAGCCCACATTATATTATGCCTCTTATGGTGGCAAAATGGCCTCCATTATATTCAGGGGATGCAGGCTCCTCGTGCATGCCGAACCCACACTATATAATACCTCTTTGGTGCCGGCCTCCATTTCATTCAAGGAATGCAGGTTCCACTAGCATGCTGAGTCCACTCTGCATTCCACCTTACCTGGTGCCAATTGGCCTCCAATACATACAGGGAGAGTGGGCTACAGCTTTATAGCTATACTAATTAAAATCAGCCTATAGGGCAGACAGGTTAATCAGGAGTGCACGACCGACAGAGTCAGCCACACCTTCCATACAAACTGCAAAGAAAAATTGGGGGTCAGTAAGCACATCCAGTGCGCAGGTACGCGTTGCCATTGCAGAAAGCACAAAGGCAAAAAAATATACAATGTAACAGCACTCTGCAAACCAAATAAAGTACAATAATGCCAAAGTAATTCAAAGTATATTGGTGTAAATGCTATGCTAATAAATTTGAGATGCTTAGCAAATCATTTTGTACAAAATTATTTGGGCCCGTCTGCCAAATGTCAAGGCGATCTCAGTAAGACGGGAACCTAACACTAAATATCACTTTTTTATTTTATTTTTAAATGCTGTTATTGTGTAAAACTTAAATAAATAAAAAAAGTATACATATTAAGTATTGTCGCATCTGTAAGAACCTGCTCTATAAAAATACCACATGATATAACCTGTCAGATGAACATTGTAAATAACAAAAAAAAAAAGTGCCAAAATAGCTATTTTTTGTTACCTTGCCTCACAAAAAGTGTAATATAGAGCAACCAAAAATCATATGTACCCTAAAATAGTACCAACAAAACTGCCACCTTATCCCGTAGTTTCCAAAATGGGGCCTTTTTTTCGAGTTTCTACTCTAGGGGTGCATCAGGCGGTCTTCAAATGTGACAACTTAAAATTATCCAAGTGAAATCTGTCCTCCAAAAACCATATGATGTTCCTTTCCTTCTGCGCCCTGCCTTGTGCCCATAGAGCAGTTTATGACCACATATGGGGTATTTCTATAAACTACAGAATAAGGGTAATAAATATTGAGTTTTCTTTGGCTGTTAACCCTTGCTTTGTTATGGAAAAATGGATTAAAATAGAAAATGTTTCCAAAAAAGTGAAATTCTGAAATGTCATCTACATTTTCCTTAAATTCTTGTGAAACACTTAAAGGGTTACCAAAGTTTGCAAAATCAGTTTTGAATACATTGAGGTGTGTTGTTCTGCCTCCAGCAGAGAGATTTTTATTTCAGTTCATGTCTATTTAAAGAGGACCTTTCACTACAATAAAAAATCTAAACTAAGCATACAGACATGGAGAGCGGCGCCCAGGGATCTCCCTGCACTTACTATTATCCCTGGGCGCCGCTCCATTCTCCCGGTATTGGTTTTTGGCTCAACTGGGAGGAGCCTGCCGGCGTCTCCTTCTCCCAGGCTGCTGCGCTGGCCAATCGCAGCGCTCAGCTCATAGCCTGAGAGTTTTTTTTTTTTCTCTCAGGCTATGAGCTGAGTGCTGCGATTGGCCAGCGCTACAGCCTGGGAGAAGGAGACGCCGGCAGGCTCCTCCCAGTTGAGCCAAAAATATGAAGATACCGGAGCCTATACCGGGAGAACGGAGCAGCGCCCAGAGATAATAGTAAGTGCAGGGAGATCCCTGGGCGCCGCTCTTTATGTCTGTATACTTAGTTTAGATTTTTTATTGTAGTGAACGGTCCTCTTTAATTTCAAATTCATTCTGCTGCAATTTCTGTATTCCTGCAGTTATTAGTTAGGTAACAGCACCATCTAGCGGTGGTAAAAATGTATTGCACCTTGTTTTCTTGTTAATAAAGAATAGGGCAAGGCATTCTGGGAAGCCCAGTCTTCAGTCTACATACAGACTACAGGACATCAGCAGAGCTGTTTCATGCAGTTCTCCTTCTTAAACTCCACCATCTTTGTGCTAGTATATCTGGTGAGTGAGATCTACCTTGTTTCAGAGACATTATGTTATGCAGAGCTGTTTAGCTAGGTGTAAGTGTCCCTCAGGAAGTTATTTCTGTTAACTAGACATGCAGTTCTATGTATTGGCAGCCATTTTGGACATCTGCTTTCTCTGTCAATATACAGTATTACTGTACATGCTATTCTATATGTTTTACTTACACAAGCCATTTGTATTCTTGTAGTTTTACCAATTCACAATCCTGTTGACCAATAAACAAGTTAGACAACAGTCCTCTTATTTGGAAGACAGGAATGGTTTATGCTGAATGTTAGACTGCACACTGTGTGAACGCATATGAAGACAGAACAGGTGCACTTTCCAAAATGGGGTCACTTTTTTGGAGTTTCTACTGTAGGGGTGCATCAGGGGGTCTTCAAATGTGACATGGCAACTTAAAATTATCCTAGTGAAATCTGCCCTCCAAAAACCATATGGCGTTCCATTCCTTCAGCGCCCTGACGTGTGCTCGTACAATAGTTTACGACTACATATTGGGTGTTTCTGTAAACTACAGAATCAGGGCAATAAATATTGAGTTTTGTTTGGCTGTTAACCCTTGCTTTGTTAGCGGAAAAAAATTGATTAAAATAGTAAATCTGTACCAAAAAGAATATATGGATACTTACTAAATTACATATAATAATATACCAACACAAGATATAATCAAAATATACAAAATTTTATTATAATCACTGTAATACATATGATTGACAAAACACAGGGTTAAAAACAATATTAAAAAACACTAGGCCTGGTGGTGCAAGATTGGTAGACTAAAGCATTTTTTATAAAGTGCAAGTACAAATGCACGGTAAACAACAAGAATAAATCAATACTGTAGGTAAATAAATGGATACTGGCGCCAACAGCAACCGGCTACAAAATTGATAGACCAAGAGGAGTTCGTACATCAAACAAAATATCACGAGCGCCACCGTTGTGCTACACACGGAGCATGAAGGCGTACAGTATCAGATAGGTGAAGAACCAATACAGCTTAATATTAATCACCCAAAGTTAGTGACATCTCCCAAAAAAAGGGAGGGGGACAATGTTACAATTTATACTGACCGCAATATAGTCCACAGCAAAATACAACCACCACCAGTCCACTCCCCACTATATTGCGGTCAGTATAAATTGTAACATTGTCCCCCTCCCTTTTTTGGGAGATGTCACTAACTTTGGGTGATTAATATTAAGATGTATTGTTTTTTCACCTATCTGATATTGTACGCCTTCATGCTCCCTGTGTGCCACAACGGTGGCGCTGGTGATATTTTGTTTGATGCACAAACTCCTCTTGGTCTATCAATTTTGTAGCCGGTTGCTGTTGGTGCCAGTATCCATTTATTTACCTACAGCATTTATTTATTTTTGTTGCTGACCGAGCATTTGCACTTGCACTTGCACTGTATAAAACACTAGCAGAAGGACCCAGCTTCACACGGGTATATTTCATATATTTCATTTTATGTTTCCGTGTGTCGTAAAAAGATATTGATAGTTTCCCCCATAACAGTGAACTCTACAGTACCCGCACCTTTAACAATGACCTCCACAGTGCCCGCCCCTTTAACATTGACCTCCACAGTGGCTTCCCCATTCACATTGACCTTCACAGTGCCCGCCCCTTTAACAGTGACCTCTACAGTGCCCGCCCCTTTAACAGTGACCGCCCCTTTAGCATTGACCACCCCTTTAACATTGATATTCACAGTGGCCGTACCTTTAACAGTGACTTTCACAGAGACTGCCCCTTTAACAGTGACTTTTACAGTGACCGCCCCTTTAACAGTGACCTCCACAGTGCCTGCCCCTTTAAGAGTGACTTTCACAGTGACTGCCCCTTTAACAGTGACTTTCACAGTGACCCTTTAACAGTGACTTTCACAGTGACCACCCCTTTAACAGTGACCGCCCCTTTAACAGTGACTTTCACAGTGACCCTTTAACAGTGACTTTCACAGTGACAGCCCCCTTTAACAGTGACTTTCACAGTGACTGCCACTCTAGCAGTGACTTTCACAGTGACCGCACCTTTAACAGTGACCGCCCCTTTTACAGTGACTTTCACAGTGACCGCCCCTTTAACAGTGACTTTCACAGTGACCGCCCCTTTAACAGTGACTTTCACAGTGACCGCCTCTTTAACAGCGACCGCCCCTTTAACAGTGACTTTCACAGTGACCGCCCATTTAACAGTGACTTTCACAGTGACCTCCCCTTTAACAGCGACTTTCACAGTGACCGCCCCTTTAACAGTGACGCCCCTTTAACAGTGACTTTCACAGTGGTTGCCCCTTTAACAGTGACTGCCCCTTTAACAGTGACTTTCACAGTGGCCGCCCCTTTAACAGTGACTTTCACAGTGACCGGCTCTTTTCACAGTGACCGTCCCTTTAACAGTGACCACACCTTTAACAGTGATTTTCAAAGAGACCGCCCCTTTAACAGTGACTTTTACAGTGACTGCCCCTTTAACAGTGACTCTCACAATGACCGCCCTTTTAACAGTGACTTTCACAAAGACCGCCCCTTCAACAGTGACTTTTAAAATGACTGCCCCTTTAACAGTAACCGCTCCTTTTACATTGACTTTAATAACAGTGACCTCCACAGTGCCCGCCCCTTTAATAACAGTGACCTCCACTGTGCCCGCCCCTTTAAAAACAGTGACCTCCACAGTGCCCGCCCCTTTAAGCAGTAAAGAAAAATGTCTGGGTTGTTATGGAAACCTGAATTAAAACTGTGTTTATGGCAGTTGGGATTTGAAGAGAAAGACTTGCAGGCTTGTTTTGGCTAATGTGGGCGATTTTTTGGGAATATCTCAGGAACAGGAACAACAACAACACAATGGCGGTCTAAAACCTTCCCGGACACCTGATGTACCTGTGTGCCAAATTTGGTGAAGATCGGTCCGGTCGTTTGGTCGCGCATAAAGAACGTCCAGACAGAGACACACGTCTAGACAGACAGACAGAAACTCATTTTTATATATATATAAATATTTTTTAGTCCACCAATCATGCACCACCAGCCCTAATATTTTTTAATCTTGTTTTTAACCCTGTGTTTTGCCAATCATGTGTATTACAGTGATTATAATAAAATTTTGTATGGTTTGATTATATCTTGTGTTGGTATATTATTTCATGTGATTTAGTAAGTATCCATATATTCTTTTTGGTACTGATAATTTTACTATATATGGGTCAGATATATTTATATGGGAATTAGTTTTGGTGTTTAAAATAGAAAATCTGCCAAAAAAGTGAAATTCAGAAATTTTATCTACATTTTCCTTTAATTTTTGTGGAACACCTAAAGGGTTAAGAAAGTTTGTAATATCAGTTTTGAATACTTTGAGGGGTGTAGTTTCTAAAATAGGGCCATTTATGGGTGGTTTCTATTATGTAAGCCTTACAAAGTGACTTCAGACCTGAATCGGTCCTTAAAAAGTGGGTTTTGGAAATTTTCTGAAAAATTTCAAGAGTTGCTTCTAAACTTCTAAGTCTCCCCCCAAAAAAAGAAAATGTAATTTACAAAATGATCCAAACAATAAGTAGACATATGGGAAATGTAAAGTAATAACTATTTTATGAGGTATCACTGTTTTAAAAGCAGATAAATTGAAATTTGGAAAGTTGCAATTTGTTCAATTTTTTTTGTAAATTTGGTATTTTTTTTAAATAAAAAAAATATATATTGACTGAAATTTACGACTATCATGAAGTACAATGTGTCACGAGAAAACAATCTCAGAATTGCTTGGATAAGTAAATGAGTTCCAAAGTTATTTCCACATAAAGTGACACATATCAGATTTGCAAAAATCGGCCTTGGATTTAAGGTGAAAAGTGGCATTCATTATACCATATTCTTATCAATTTAATAAGAATGAACTAATAATAATAATATTGCAGGCTATAGCTACTAGAGAGGGGTCGTTGATCCAGGGATTTATTCTGATTGCCTGAATGGAGTCGCAAAGGAATTTTTTATTCCCCTAAAGTGGGGAAAATTGGCTTCTACCTCACAGTTATTTTTTTGCCTTCCTCTGGATCAACTTGCAGGATGACAGGCCGAACTGGATGGACAAATGTCTTTTTTTGGCCTTATGTACTATGTAACTATAATGAGTGTTTATCAGGTCAGGAGATCAGAGATAAGAGCTCTGCATGAACTGTTAGCTTATAAGTCTCAGAGTAAACAGAAAGTTATTTAACCCCTGTATTTCAAAATCTGCTGAACATTTTTTAATAAAGACCAGTTGCAAAAATATTTTACCCCCAAAATGAGTCAAATGCAATAATTAAAAAAAATCCCCCAAAGGTGTTCATAGCCTTTACGTAGAATCAGAGAAGGCACATCTTATATGTACCATTGTACATACTGGGCAGCATCAAAATATTGTCAGTCTTTTTTATTGGTTTTCCAGACTTGTAATTGATGTCATTCTGTGCCTCCTGAAATCATTACAAAGTTGACTTGAAGGTAGAAGGCACCTAGATGGATTACTGCTTCTCTAATAAAAGAACTGTCATAAACTTCCCAAGAAGTGTCACATTATATGACTGCTTTTTTCCCCATTCAAAAAGTAAAATAATTCAAGTAACTGAGTGTAAATGAGAATGGTAAGATGATCACAGTTAGTTTGAAATTCATATTTACAAATCTCCAGTCAGCCGTGCCTTGCATTTTTCCGCTTTTACCTGTATGTCATAGACAGATACATATTTCAAAAGATGTTTATGAAACTGGAATATTGTTTGTGGGATTCAGGATTCCGCCGTGATATTATCCTTCCCTGGGAACATTAAATATGTGCTTCCACTTAAATCATATACCACAGGCAGGTACACTTTTATTTTTCCTATACGCTAGAGACTTTATGAAGTATTGAATTATACTCATGGGCTGGAAATGCTGTTTTCCTCGGAGATCATGGCCTTCTCTCAACGAGTTTCTCTTAAAGCATGGCCCAACCTTTGTGTGTCATTTACTGACTTGTTTTTCCTGCTTATTAAAACATTCAATCTGTTTGTCATATTCCCTTGACTGTGTTTTCAGGTTAATAAAATGATATTCATTAGAATGTATTATTCAGTTCTGAATAAAATAATCAAGCTCACTGCCATGGTCTGTAGATATTTCCACCATGTTCTCTTATATGAATTGCAAAATCAATGTGACCTGCATTGCTGCACCACTTGTACATTGTCTTCTGCTGAACACAAGCACATGTCTCAGATTTAACTCCTGTGCTGTAAATGTAGGAGTTAATTTGTTACAATTTATCCCATGTATTTAGCTTTCTTTATATATTATAAATTTTATGCATTAATATATCACTGACATATTCCGCAGCACTTTACAGACATTAGCATCACCCTGTACCCAATTGGGCTCACAATATAAGGTCCCTATCAATATGTCTTTGGAGTGTGGGAGGAAACCCAGGCAAGCACAGGGAGAACATACATACTCCATGTAGATGTTGTCCATGGTCGGATTTGAACCTAGGACCCCAGTGCTGCAAGGCAGCAGGGCAAATTTTTCAGGGCTATGGTGCATTACAGAGCCAAGTGCAAGTTGCATGGACCTTTAATACAGCAAATAAAGACATCTATAGGATGATATTGTACCTCTATATGCCTTTGATTTCATGTACAGTAAAAGCATACAGGTTTATTTTTTCTCTTGAAAAAAAAGAAGAAACCTTGTGCTATATTTGTTGGGATGCTGTTTTGACATCCCACTGAGTTCCAGGTAGATTGGCTTCCCATGAGATTGACCATAGCGAGTGTTCTGGTTGACCATATATATGGCAACCACTGACTCTCCAGGGAATCACCAAGCTACATAACCATCCCTGCACTTTGAGTCCCCTTTGTGAGTAGAAAAGTTGCAGACATTTTTTACAACAAACTAGCTGCACAGACCATTTATAGGAGGCTACCAATGTGCACTCAAAATAAAAAAGAGAGACATAAAATAATAACAATTACAATAATAATAATAACAACAACAACAACACAATGGCAGCCTGCTGACTGCTTCCATGTAGATGAAAGATATTTTTCATTCCTTATACTTCAAAGTGTAGTGGACATCAGGGTTGCCAAGTTGCCAACCAGAGTTTATTTTAGTTTTTTTTCTGGACAACTTGTCCCAAAATCACGGACAGCCAGGAAAACCATAATGAATGATAAAAAATATAATTAATACATGTCTATAGCTCAATACACAGATAACACCTCATAACCAGCATTTACTGTGAGCTGTAAAATGATGATAATTACCACTGAAATGCTCTAATCAAGTGCCACCAGCCTCAGACACATTTATTTACACTTTTTTTGTTTTCACACACAGGTTAAAAAGTTGCTTATTTTTATGGACTGTCCAGAAATTTCTGGATGGTTGGCAACCCTGGTGGCCATGTCAGGTTACTTCAGCTCAGTTCCTATACCCTTGAAAGGCTCTATGGTATTTAAGACCATACACCTTCTGTATTTGTAATCAAATCAAGGTATCTAAGATTTTACAATTAGATACAGCGATGTGGGTCAGAAAGTAATCAACAATGTATTTCCTTTTGGTTGCATGACTCCAAAACAAAATTTTCCCTTTTTAAAAGGTAAACTTTAGAGATGAGATAATCGAAGTTGACGGAGTGGAATTCAATCCAAATTTCAGGAAAAATTTGATTATCACCGAAACAGAATTTCCTCCTGCTTCGTGATAACGAATCACATTTTCGCTGCTGCATGTGTTTGGACATGGAGCAAGGAACTCTGGGAATGAAGGATCACCCACAATGCCGTGCATGCAGCCAATCAGCAGCCAGCCAGCCCTGTGATGTCACAGCCCTATAAATAGCCTCAGCCTTCTTGGATTTAGCCATTTTCCAGTGTTCTTAGTGCAGGGATAGACGTCAGCATGCGCTAGGGACAGTGGTAGAAAATACTTTATTTAATCATTCCACAGTATTGAAGCAGAACAGGGTTCAGTAGGGGAGGATACAGTCGGGGTAATAGGAACACTCCTATTACATCATCTTGCTGCACTGACTCCGGATCCAAATTGCCATTGTGTGACCCAGCCTCTATATAAGCTGGATCACATGTAGCACCGCCCATCATCTCTGAGTAGTGCAGGGACAGGAAGCAGGCAGCTGAAGTGAGGGATAGTGTTAGGAATCTGGCTATTTGTTTTGTGGAAGACCTATAATGATATTTTGTGGGTGCAATACACCAGCTTTGCACCCCTGACACAGAAATATATTAATAAATCTGGCTGTTAATTCTGTGGGTGACCCATAGCGATTTTTTGTGGGTGCAATGCACCATCTTTGTATCCCTGACACAGAAATATAATAATTAATCTGGCTGTTAATTCTGTGGGTGACCTGTAGTGATTATTTGTGGGCGCAATGTACCATTTTTGTACCCCTGAAGCAAAAATATAATAGTTAATTCTTCTGTTAGTTCGATGGGTGACATATTCCCATTTTTGGTGTAAGGTACACCTGCACTTCATAATATTCACAATAAATTTAGCAATTTCTGGAATTCGCGATCTCCAGTCATTATTCTTGTGATTGCGCAAATCGGCACTAAGGATGCACACTTTTTTTGCGCAATACATGCAACTTCACATTTTATCAGGTCTAAGTAGATATTACTGATTACTGTACTGATGTGACATCACAACACTATGTCTGTAGCATGTATGTATGGACAGCAAAGATACAGTAATTCCTATCACACTACCTAACACCCTGCACTGGAACGTATCAGCTACACTACAGAATATCACCTATAACCTACACTGACTATCTCCCACTAACTATCTGTATTATATATATGAGCTAACTAACTATCTAATGTCATTGGATAAGGAAAAGGATCCAGATGAAAGCACAGAGCACAGCAATGTCACTGCTCTCTCCCACAAAACTGCAAAAAAACAGCAGAAAATGGCTGGTTGGGAGTTTCTTATATAGAAAATGGGTAGGCAACTTTCCTATTTGTTGCTAGGGATGTTGCTAAGCTCTGACAAAGATATTGCAGCCTTCTCATTGGCCCACAAGAAAGAAGCAGTAGTACTGATGAAAAAAAAATAGAATATTCGCTATTACGAATATATAGCACTATATTCTAGATTTTCACAAATTCTGGAAGTGCCGATATTCGCAATAAAAATTATCGATTAGAATATTTGCGATCAACACTATAGTTAATCTGTCTGCTAGTTTGTTTAGTGACCTCAAAGAATGAGGAGAGCATCAGATAAGGGACGTGGCCCTGGTCGTGGTGCTGCTGGTGCTGTTGGAGCTCTTGTTGCAGGGAGAGGAAGTGGTCGATATGTGCCAGCTACATGCCCAAACACTGGAGAGAAAGCGGAAGTACCCCCCTGCCCCCCCCCCCCGAACCCCCCCCCCCCCCCCCCCGCCACCCCCGCGATCCCTAGCCCTGAATGCCAGCATTTCAAGATTCCTGGCCTTTGAAATGCAGTCATTCCGTCTGGTGGAGACAGAGACTTTAAAAAAACCTTATGACGGTGGCTGTCCCACAGTAAGTGGTTCCCAGCCGCCACTACTTTTCCAGGCGAGCCATCGCTGCCCTGCACAAACCAAGTGGTAGACAAAATCATATGTGTACAGTCGTGGCCAAAAGTTTTGAGAATGACACAAATATTAGTTTTCACAAAGTTTGCTGCTAAACTGTTTTTAGATCTTTGTTTCAGTTGTTTCTGTGATGTAGTGAAATATAATTACACGCACTTCATACGTTTCAAAGGCTTTTATCGACAGTATTTGCAATGTTGGACCTCTGCAATTCGACTGGGCATGCTCTCAATCAACTTCTGGGCCAATTCCTGACTGATAGCAACCTATTCTTTCATAATCACTTCTTGGAGTTTGTCAGAATTAGTGGGTTTTTGTTTGTCCACCCGCCTCTTGAGGATTGACCCCAAGATCTCAATGGGATTAAGATCTGGGGAGTTTCCAGGCCATGGACCCAAAATGTCAACGTTTTGGTCCCCGAGCCACTTAGTTATCACTTTTGCCTTATGGCACGGTGCTCCATCGTGCTGAAAAATGCATTGTTCTTCACCAAACTGTTGTTGGATTGTTGGAAGAAGTTGCTGTTGGAGGGTGTTTTGGTACCATTCTTTATTCATGGCTGTGTTTTTGGGCAAAATTGTGAGTGAGCCCACTCCCTTGGATGAGAAGCAACCGCACACATGAATGGTCTCAGGATGCTTTACTGTTGGCATGACACAGGACTGATGGTAGCGCTCACCTTTTCTTCTCCGGACAAGCCTTTTTCCAGATGCCCCAACAATCGGAAAGAGGCTTCATCGGAGAATATGACTTTGCCCCAGTCCTCAGCAGTCCATTCACCATACTTTCTGCAGAAGATCAATCTGACCCTGATGGTTTTTTTTGGAGAGAAGTGGCTTCTTTGCTGCCCTTCTCGACACCAGGCCATCTTCCAAAAGTCTTCGCCTCACTGTGCGTGCAGATGCGCTCACACCTGCCTGCTGCCATTCTTGAGCAAGCTCTACACTGGTGGCACTGCGATCCCGCAGCTGAATCCTCTTTAGGAGACGATCCTGGCGCTTGCTGGACTTTCTTGGACACCCTGAAGCCTTCTTAACAAGAATTGAACCTCTTTCCTTGAAGTTCTTCATGATCCTATAAATTGTTGATTGAGGTGCAATCTTAGTAGCCACAATATCCTTGCCTGTGAAGAAATTTTTATGCAATGCAATGATGGCTGCATGCGTTTCTTTGCAGGTCACCATGGTTAACAATGGAATAACAATGATTTCAAGCATCACCCTCCTTTTAACATGTCAAGTCTGCCATTTTAACCCAATCAGCCTGACATAATGATCTCCAGCCTTGTGCTCGTCAACATTATCACCTGAGTTAACAAGACGATTACTGAAATGATCTCAGCAGGTCCTTTAATGACAGCAATGAAATGCAGTGGAAAGTTTTTTTTGGGATTAAGTTAATTTTCATGGCAAAGAAGGACTATGCAATTCATCTGATCACTCTTCATAACATTCTGGAGTTTATGCAAATTGCTATTATAAAAACTTAAGCAGCAACTTTTCCAATTTCCAATATTTATGTAATTCTTAAAACCTTTGGCTACGACTGTACATTATAAAACGTGTCCCTTAATTTGGGCAGATGTCTGCCAGTGCTTATTCACACACACACACACACACATACATACACACACACATACACACACACAGTAGTATCAGAAGAAGCAATGTGTTCTTCTGAACCCAGTTTCCAGCAAAAATATGTGCTGGTAGCAACACAGTTAATTATGCTTATTTGTGCACTTACTAACTAGAAACTTGTTCCACATCTGCAGCAAAATACATGCTGATGGTGATTAAGCAAAATATGCTTACAATTCCTGTACACTGGATAATGGTAGAAAATTTTCAGCAGGTTTTTAAAAAACAAACAAAATATTGAAAATATATGCTGCCTATGATTCTGTAAAATATGTTGATGGTGTACTTTGTAACTGTAAAGGCTTTGTAACAGGTTTTAGGAAAGAAAAGATTGCCCCCTGCATATAAAAAAAGAGTATTGTATATTTAAAAGCTGATGTCTTGTGCAAGGCAACGCAGTCTGTGAATGAACAGCTCCAGCCCTGGCTGTAACACACACACACACAGTATTCTATTTCAGCCTATCCTACCCCTAACTGGACTTTCTATCAATGAATTCAATCTATTTAACTAAATATGTCCTCCCTACCCATAACACTGTCTCTGTAATACACTGAAATGGCTTGTTTGTCTAACTGCTATGTCTGTGACTGACATATCCTATCACATTAGTGGATGAGCTTAGAATGGCCTCTGTGCATGGGACCTTACATAGTGCCTATTAGACCAGCCAATATCCTCCCTCTTGATTGGCTGTGAGGCTGACTGCAAGACATTATAGGCAAGCCCGCTAGCAAGCGGTCATGTGATCATCCATCTTTATCTTCTCTGCTCTATTTCCTACTTTTTTGTTTTGAGGTATAATTAGGTTTATAAGTCATGATTTTCCACAGTCTTACAATTTAGCTATTAACACACAAAAACTTTGGTAGTCAATAGAGATGAGCAAATTTCTAGAAAATTCAATTTGGCTGATTCGCCGAATTTCACCCCAAAAATTTGCTTCATGACTTCGCCATGAAGAGCATTTTCTGTAAGTAGCGGGTGCAATGACATGGAGCTGCGATAGCGCAGCCCCCGTCATTGTACCCTTCAGATGCCGCGTTCATACATGATCGCGGCATCTGAGTGTATAAACAGTGTGAATTTAACATTAAAAAAAACATTACATCCAATTTACCACGTCCATTTGCACGCGACGGGCCGGCTACCACCATCTTGCTTGAAGATATTGGCCGAAATCACGTCTGGCGCGAGATTACGTCATCACGCTGGTAAGTTTGAATTTCAGGATTAATTGATTCGCTGATACGAAGCACGAGGAAATTCGGCTTCTGGGCAATTTAAATAATTCCTGAAACTCGGATCGAATTCCACTTCGTGGGATTCGATTCGATCATCTCTAGTAGTCAACATTCTAAGGTGATGCTGGCAACATGTACAGTTTTTTTATCTGAGAGTTTCTTATACAGCATGATGATATTGATGTTTTCCATATATAACAAATGTAATAAAAGGGTCATTTTTAAAAATCCCAAAACATACATTAACACAAGCAATTACAGATATATATTTTAGAAATATTAGGTTTATAAATATAAGGTAGATAGATAGATAGTAGATAAATAGATAGATAGAATAAAGAATACACTTCTTATTTAAACATTTTATATTAAAAAAAGTTAGACTTGAAATACATGTATTTCTGCATCTGTTGTGGATCATTTTTTCCTCTATACATTCTTAATGATGGCATATTTAGTTTTTCTCCATTTGGCTTTCTGCCATCTACATCTTTAAACAACAAAAATATGTCAGCAATGAACTGTGCATAGAAAACATAACAAGCAATATCTATAATTTAGATCACAGATTTGTTTATTTCACTATCAACGTTTGTACTGTGTTATTAGAATTATTTTGGTATTATGAATCTGCTTTATAAAAATTTGTGTTGCAACAATATTCAACTGTTGGAATAAATAAAGGTTTCATAAAAAGAAAACATACCAATCCAAAGGGCTATCAATGTCCACATAACTTTATTAACTACACTAGTCCAGACAATTGTCAGATTTCAAAAGAAACCAGTACAAAGTATTATTTTAGGATAAAATGTGCTAGTACCCCCTCATTTTTTTTAATCCATTAAAGGGGTTGTCCGAGTTATGAAAAAAAAATAATATAGCACTGAAAATCTGATATATAACTGAGCTAAGCAAGTTTTATGCAAAAAAAATATATATATATTTCCTCATTTCTCTGGTTCTTTTCTGGCCCTTTGTTTACATGCAATAAAAACAATCTCTGCCCCTCCCCCCGCTCTGCTAAGGGAGTGGATACAAGTGCTGCCCTGAGTGACATGTCTGACTGCTGGGAGACTCAGCAGCATGTTGTATGTGTAGAACTACAAGTCCCAGCTGTATAATGACACTGCTAAGGGAGTGAATACAAGAGCTGCCCTGAGTGACATGTATGACTGCTGGGAGACTCTGCAGCATGTTGTATGTGCAGGACTACAAGTCCCAGCTGTATAATGACACTGCTAAGGGAGTGAATACAAGAGCTGCCCTGAGTGACATGTCTGCCTGCTGGGAGACTCTGCAGCATGTTGTATGTGTAGAACTACAAGTCTCAGCTGTATAATGACACTGCTAAGGGAGTGAATACAAGAGCTGCCCTGAGTGACATGTCTGTCTGCTGGGAGACTCAGCAGCATGTTGTATGTGTAGGACTACAAGTCCAAGCTGTATATTGACACTGCTAAGGGAGTGGATACAAGAGCTGCCCTGAGCTACATGTCTGCCTGCTGGGAGACTCTGCAGCATGTTCTATGTGTAGAACTACAAGTCCCAGCTGTATAATGACACTGCTAATACACACAGGATCTTTCCCATACCTTCTTGTGCAATGCTCTCTCTAGTCTATCAGCTCCTGTGCCCAGAATTGTCTCCTCACTGCCTGCTGCAGCTAGCCAGTATGTGCAGCTGAAGGGGTTAAGAATCTTAGGAGAGAGAGAGAGAGCAGACGGCAGGGAAGGGGGGCGTGGCCAGCACAGTGACGTCTGGTTTACAGGCTTGTAAACGACCTTTATCAGAGCAGGAAGAGAAGTCATGTGACCCTCAGTGAAATCTAAGAAACCAGCCACTGGGGATAAAGTGAGTTAATTGGAAAGCTGTTATATTTGCCCAGTTAGGAACATAGAAAGAACAAAAAAAATAACTCGGATAACCCCTTTAAATACCATAGATACTGTACTAAGCCACCTTGAATTGCTAGCTTAAATGTCTGAATGTCTGAAACTCATAACAAGCTTAGAACAGTGGCATAACTAGTTGGAACCACCTGGTAAATTATATGAAGATTAGACATTACAATTCTAAGTTCTTGAACTACGTACCATGTACTGTATGATCAAATCACACAATAGCTTTGGATTGCCAGACTACTAGTGTAACAGACGTAATGTCACTATTTGCAACACACTCACCTACAACACTAAATACTGATTTTACTACTATAAATTGTGTATATGCTTTTAACTGACAAAGATTAGATGGCACCCTTGACAGCACAATATGAATTGTTTCTTGGACTTCTGCTGTAAGTTGAAACTATTGTAACTTGAGTCTATAACTCTATGGAAAACTAGTATTTAGTCTTAAAGTCCAATAATGTCATCTCATAAATAGAGAAAATGAAGAGTTAAGAAAAAACAGGCAGATAACAAAGACAGATAAAAAAAGTCCTTGAATATAAATATAACAGTTACAGATGTACCATGGTTAGCACTCCCGCTGTTAACTCAAATTTCTTAACTCATTTCATTATCTTGAGACAAAAGCCATTGAAAAGCAATTGAAGATGTTTGCTTAGATTAGATACTCAGACCAAACTCAGAAATCTCAGAAAAAAAGAGTGCTAACCATGTTACATCGGTAAGAATAGCTGCTGTAAGCTGTAAATCACTTTCTATGATGAGGACAAGAGTTTCTTCAGGTTCCTGTATAGCACTCAATGTACCATAAAATGGAGTGATCCTCACCTAACAACCAAAGCAGTAGCTCATCCTGGCACAAACAGAGGGCACAACATGTAGTGCCATACTGTATGTAAATAGGAGCTACCAGACAGTACACATTTTTTTTGTTCCCCCCCTCCAGTGAAATTGCCCTGTTAATTTTTTGGATCTGGATTTGAGGCATTGTATGTTGGGTCTAGTTTCAACTTACAATGGCCCAATAAATATAATTGTTTGTTGAAAATATTGTTCCCCAATGCCATCATATCTTGAAGGACCACTGTAATAATCATGTGCAGTTAGATATCACCCCAGTGATTGATATCCACACGTTAAGATTTTCACCCAGTGGTGTAGAATGGGTTGCCAGCGCCAGGGGAAAGCCAAGCATTGCACTCCTTAACCTGTGACACATGATCACTGTGTCGACTGGAGGAAGTGGGCTCTTTGAGCTCTATGCACTGAGCAAATGAGAAGGCAGAAATGGTAATAAACCCTGACAGCTACAGGCCACATGAAGCAGTATTGTCCCTTTAAAACCTGCCCCCCACTGGCAGCAGTATTATTCTCATACTGTATGTCTTACCTCTGTTGAGGACTTGCAGGACAGAAGTAGTGAGGTTGGAGTTGGAGAGAAAGAGATTCTCCTTCAGTTCTTGTTCTAGAATGAAGTAGGTAAAAGGAGGTGTGATGACACTGTTCATGCGAGCGATGGTCATGTGGCTCTAGGCAATATAAAGACTTTAAGACTAGAATGGATCCAGAGCAATTGTGTTGTTTTAGCAAAATATGCTTACCGAAAAATTAGAGTTGTATTACTCTACCTTTTGTTATTTGAAATGCTGTAGTTACTATTGTGCTTGCGATTTCAGTAAGGAAAAGGTCATCATAATTTGTATTTACTGTATCTTTTATACTAATCCTGCTTACTATAACATTAACTGTGATCCTGAAGTCTGTGGATTAACCCCTTCCTGCCCTTCCTGATAATTCACTTTTTTTCATAAAAAATAAAAATAAAAAGTAAAACATAAATAACAATATAATAAAAAAATGAAATGTGAAATAGTTAAAGGTGAAATAGAGAAATCAAAAGAATACAAAAGTTATAGCTATAGTTATTTGTTTTAGTAATAGTAAAGCAGACTACATACACCCACACACACATTTTCCCCCTTTTTCTTTAATAAAAAAAATATATTTATTTCTTAGTTTTAGTAATAGTATAGCTGACTTTGTGTAAAATATACAATATACACAACATTTTTTTTACTTTTCTTTCATAAAAAATTTAAAAATATAGGTATGTTTTAGCTATATTTAACATAGCTGGAGTTTATTGTGTATAAAATATCCAAATGCATGCATATCTTTTTCATTTATTAAAAACAATATTTAAAAAAAATCTAAAATATTAAAATGATCAAAATTCCTAAAGATAAATACCTTAGATTGTCAA
This sequence comes from Bufo bufo, assembly GCF_905171765.1. NCBI lineage: Eukaryota > Metazoa > Chordata > Amphibia > Anura > Bufonidae > Bufo > Bufo bufo. The sequence continues at coordinate 187,875,790 of NC_053392.1, forward strand.
CATAAAAAAAATTCACTTTGAAGAAGGTTTTAATGATCAAACAGCTGCCAAAAAATAAAGCCCCAGGACCTGACGGTCTAACAGCCCTTTATTATAATACATTTAAAGACTCTATCTCCCCTTATCTTTTGAATATCTGTAATCAGTCACTCAGAGGTACTCCCCTCACTATAGACATGACCAGAGCTTTAATAACTATTATTCCTAAAGAAGGCAAGGATCCAGCACATTGTGCTAATTATCGGCCCATTTCTCTGCTAAACCTTGACCTGAAACTTATGGCCAAGATGTTGGCAAACCGTCTCTCCCCTATTCTCCCATCATTAATACATGGCGATCAAACTGGCTTTGTGATTGGAAGAGAGGGTAAAGATAATTCGGTCAGAATTATCAATGCCATTCATTATGCCACTAAATTCTCTCACCCCTTAGTTCTTCTCAGCACCGATGCCGAAAAGGCTTTTGATAGGATTAGTTGGGACTTCCTAACGCCTGACTATGTCTAAATTTGGAATGCCAACACCTTTTATAGATGCAGTCTTTTCCATGTATTCCAATGCCTCGGCGTCGGTGCTGGTGAACGAAACTATCTCCCCTTCCTTTCCCATTAGAAACGGCACACGCCAGGGTTGCCCATTATCTCCCCTTGTCTTCGTTCTAACCATGGAACCACTCTTACAATCCTTCCGTCAAAATGACAAAATCAAAGGCATTAAACTTGGCAGCCATGAACACAAGGTCGCAGCATTTGCTGATGATCTTCTTCTCCTTACCTCCAACCCAAAAACTTCCCTCCCACTAATATACGAAACTTTAGAAAAAATTAGTCCCCTTTCTAACCTCAAAATAAATATGAAAAAATCGCATGTGCTGAGCATAGGCCTAAATTCCCGCACCAAAGATGACTTAATAGCCCAATCCCCGTTTAATTGGGACAACCCCTTTATAACTTATTTGGGAGTTAAAATTAGTACTGATATTTCTAAATTATTCCAACTAAACTTTGCCCCACTGTTACAAAATATGCAAGAACAATTAAGGAACCTTCACCATCATACATTATCCTGGTTTGGCCGTAAAAATATATTTACTTCTCTAGTCCTCCCTAAACTAAACTACTTACAACAAGTCCTCCCCCTCCCTATTCCCAAAACCTTCTTTCAATCCTTTGACAAGGAAATTCGATCCTTTATATGGAATCATAAGAAAGCCCGTATACGTCTTTCCGTACTTCAGAAACCAAAAAACTTTGGTGGTATTAATCTTCCGAATCCCTCTCTATATAACCTAGCCACCTTATTAGCCAGATCTGTTGATTGGTTCAGGAACCCTACACATAAATCCTGGCCCGATATGGAAGCTGCCATAGCTAAAATCTCTTTTAGAACTCTATTAATCCACCCTCAACAAAACCTTAATACATTCAAAAACACAAGTCCAAATATAACCGCCACTATAGTAGCATGGAATACATTCCAAAAATCCCATAATGGAATCCCACTTCCCTCCCCACTTTTACAAATAAAGGACTTAATAGACCTAGCTCCATTAGAGCTGAAACAGAGCCTTCCTACTTATATTCGCAACTCTGAGACTTCGATTCTTTCCCTCTTTGGAAAAGATGGTAACATGATCCATAAAGTTTAATTTGCCTCCTTCTTCCCTGAAACCAAGTTATTTCCTTCCCTCTACTCATTTCTACAAACTAGCATAGCAAAGTTTGTCCCCTACCATGCACTGCTTAGACCCCTTACCTGGTTTGAAAGCCTCATAAATACTAAAAATTCCCCCAAGAAATTAATCTCTCAGCTATATAGAAGGTTAAGTCTCCCTATCTGTTCTCCTAAGTTGGCATTCATTGGTGCCTGGGAGAAAGACCTAGATATTACTCTTTCTGAGGAGGATCAACTCAAACTCTTTAGAGAGCCTCATTACTCATCTCGATGTGTTAGGATACAGGAAAATGGGTACAAAGTACTCACCAAATGGTACAAAACACCTGACATCACATATAGATACAGCAGTTCTGGTTCTGACGCGTGCTGGAGGGGTGTGGGAGAAGGGACTGGCAAATTTCTACATATCTGGTGGTCCTGCTCACCTTTATATAACTGGTGGTCCGAGATTTTTATGCTCTGTAACACAGTCTGCAAAGCTAAAATTTACACTTTCTCCTCAACTTGCTCTTTTGGAGCCTCTCCCCCCCCCCCCCCCGCACATCCACCGGTGTCACTCCACTGTTTAAAAAATTGCTATCAGCAGCACGCCTCTTAATCCCTAATTCTGGCTTTCATCTGACCTTCACCTATGGAATATTGGGTTAATAAAGTGGACTCCATATTTAGATTTGAAGAACTGTCAGCTGGGAAAACCGATCCCATGATAAATTTACTGCCTTTGGAAACCCGTGTCTGTCTATAGACATTTCAATGAGGTCCATTAATGGATATAGGAAATACTGTCTCTCTTTTACTTGCACCTTATATTATTTTTTGCCTTAAATTTGCAAAAAGTTTGGAAATGATATCTACCATGTTAACATTGTTGATTCTCAGAATCCCTGAGAATTCTGATAATGCTCTTTGGAGAATGTGGGTTAGAAGGGGAAGTCCCGGCCCAGGTTAGACGGATCTGGATGCGGGGTTTGATGGTCGCTAAAGCTATATTGATGAAGTATTGGGGCTCTGTCTCCCCGCCCTCAATAAGGGAGTGGGGTGCATACCTTCAAAAAATTTATGTTTATGAGGACATCGAAAGGAAACGGAGAATTGCACGCAGATCTACATAGCTATAAAGTGTTATCATTGTAAACATTAAATGATGGAGTGGACGGCAGCCAATGGGGAGGGGGGGGGATATAGTTATTAATATTTTATTATTGTGAGGGTGTTCTTGGGATGCTGTATAGAATTTTTCTATATGTAAGGATGTTTGTGTTTACCATGTCAGGCATACCGTTATGATTATTATTGTCTTATGTACAAACACCATGTTTTGGAAAATAAAAATATATATTTAAAAAAAAAAAAAAAACATTGTTGATTCTGTTAACTTGTTTATTTTATTGAATGCTAAGCGGTACACTGGCAATGTATACGGCTGTATATTTTGACATCTGTCCATTGAAATGGAACTATATGTACTGCTGAATTATGTTTTCAATAAAGCTTTGAAAAACAAAAAAAAAAAAAAAGAAGAAGGTTTTAATGTTTCGTGCTTTACAACATTTGTACTGGTAATATTGGTCGCATAGAACCAGCAACAGAAAAATAGGCCACCAAAATCCAAACTGCACTCCAGTCCTTTAAAGTCTTACTATGAGTCCAGCCAGTAAATAAATTACACAAATAGCATCCCTTTTCATAGTATAAACATAGAGTAATAAGTTTATATATGTCTTGTTTTGAAATCTTTTAAAACAGAAAAAAATTGACAGGAAAAGAAAAATATACGTTTGTTCATAATTTTCAAAGTTTGTCTTTAAATATTTAAAACATATATCTGTTATCTGATGGCACAAAATATATATTTTTTAAATTGGTTAAAAAATGCTCTCCTTTTGGTGGCACACACACACTGACTGGGGTCATGGAATCCATCTTCGTCATCTTTAACCCTTTTAAGACCAAGCCATTTTTTAACTTGTGACCAGGCTTAATTTAGCAAATTGACATACGTTACTTATGTGCTAAGAACTTTCGAATACTTTAATTTATCAAAGCCATTCTGAGAATGTTTTCTCATGACATCTTGTACTTAATGTTAGGTATAAATCTGGCTTAATAAGTTTTACCTTAATATTATAAAAAATTCATAATTTACCGAAAATTTGGAAAAAATAGAATTTCCAAATTTGAATTCTATGCATTAAAGTCAGATAGTGATACCTCAATAGATAGTTTTTACTTAAGATTCCCTATATGTTTACTTTATGTTGGCATCATTTTTGAAAATTACATTACTTTTTTTAGGGTATTAGAAGGTAAAGAATATAAGAAGCAATTTTTCAACTTTTCTAAATAAGAACATTTCAAAACCGACTTTTTCAAGGACCAATTCAGTTCTGAAATCACTTTGAGGTCCTTACATAATAGAAACCACCCATAAATGACACATTTTAGAAACTACACCCCTCAAATTACTTAAAACTGGTTTTACAGACTATGTTAACCCTTTAGTTGTCCCACAAGAATTAAAGGAAAATGGAGGTGAAATTTAAAATTTCAGTTTTTGTGCAGATTTTTTATTTTTAATCCAATTTTTTCTATAACACAGCAAGGTTAACAGAAAAATTAACCTTAATATTTATTTACCCTGAATCATTTATGTTTGTAAACAGCTGTATGGGAGCATAGCAGGATTCAGAAGGAAAGGAGCAACATATGGTTTTTGGAGAGCAGATTTGCTTGATTGGCTTTTGAGTGTCATGTCATATTTGAAGGCACAATAAGGCACCCCTATTAGTAGAAACCCTCCAAAATTGACTACATTTTGGAAACTACACCACTCAAATAACTAATTATGGGGTTTACTAACCACTTTTACATTTTTCATAATATTTAGAACACATGGCTGCGAAAATGGAAAAGTCCCCAAAAAGCCCAAATTTTCACTTTTACAAGGGATAACAGGAGAAAATGTACCCCATAATGTGTTACCTATATTCTCCTGAACATGGCCAACACCCCATATGTGGTTGTAAACTGCTATATGTGCAGACGGCAGAACTCAAAAGGAAAGGAGCATCATCTGTATTTTCTAACATTAAATTTAAGGGCCATAACTTTTTTTTTACTTTTTTGTTGACTGAGCTGTGTGGGGGCTTATTTTTGCGGGGTGAGCTTTAGTTTTTAATGGTACAATTTTTGGGTACCATATGACTTTTTGATCGCTTTTTAAGAAGTAGCTAATTTTGCAATTCTGCCAGTGTTCATTTTTAAATTTTTATTTTTATGGGTTCTCCATGTGGATTAGTTGATAAGATATCTGTATTTTGTGGGTTAATATGGTTCTGGTAAAACCAAATTATATTGTTTATTCATGTTCTACCACTTTATATCATAAAATCACTTTTTATTAAACTTTTATTTTTTGCATCAGCAAATCAAAGACTTGTAACTTTTTAATTTTCATTGCAAAGTGCAGATCAAAGCCTGAAATTGGCACTTTTACACTGCGGCGATCCGATTGGTTAGTCTTCACAGACTAACCAATCGGAGCGATCGCTGGCAAGTGACCACTCTAATTGGTCCCTTGTCAGCATTACTGGACTCTACAGAGTTCACAACATTGCAGTGCAGGGACAAACGCTTTAATCCAAAATGCTTTGCAGCGCTTGGATTAACCCCTTAGGACCGGGCTCATTTTCACCTTAAGAAACAGGCCATTTTTTTTTTAATCAGACCAGTGTCACTTTATGTGGTGATAAACTTTAAAATGCTTTGAACTTATCCAGGCCATTCTGAGATTGTTTTTTCGTAACATATTTTACTTCATGATACTGTAAAATGGTGTAAAAAAAAAAATCTGTTTTATTTTATTAAAAAAAAATACCAAATTTACCAAAAATTTAGAAAAGTTTGCAATTTCCAAGTTTCAATTTCTCTACTTCTATAATACATAGTAATACCTCTAAATTTTTATTTCTTTACATTTCCCATATGTCTACTTCATGTTTTGGGTTATTTTGGAATTACATTTTATTTTTTGAAGAAATTTTCAAAAAACCACCACTTTTAAGGACCAGTTCAGGTCTGAAGTCACTTTGGTGAGGCTTACATAATAGAAACCCACCCATTCTAGAAACTACACCCTCAAGGTATTCAAACTGATTTTACAAACTTTGTTAACCCTTAGGTGTACCAACAAGAATTAATGGAAAATAGAGATAAAATTTCAAAATTTCACTTTTTGGGCAGATTTTCCATTTTATAATTTTTTTCCAGTTATAAAGCAAGGGTTAACAGCCAAACAAAACTCATTATTTATGGCCCTGATTCTGTAGTTTTACAGAAACACCCCATATGTGGTTGTAAACTGCTGTACGGGCACACGGCAGGTGCAGAAGGAAAGGAATGCCATACTTTTTTGGAAGGCAGATTTTGCTGGAGTGGTTTTTTGACACCATGTCCCATTTGAAGCCCCCCTGATTCACCCTAGAGTAGAAACTCTAAAAAAGTGACCCAATTTTAGAAACTACGGGATAGGGGTGGCAGTTTTGTTGGTACTTATTTAGGGTACATATGATTTTTTGGTTGCTCAATATTACACTTTTTGTGAGCTGGTAACAAGAAATAGCTGTTTTTTTGCACCGTTTTTATTTTTTGTTATTTACAACATTCATCTGACAGGTTAGATCATGAGGTATTTTTATAGAGCAGGTTGTCACGGATGCGACAATACCAAATTGTTTGTTTAGTTTTACTTAACAAAGCATTTTATTTTATTTTTTTAATTCTTTAGTGTCTCCACATTCTGAAAGCCATAGTTTTATTTATTTTTGGGCGACTGTCTTGTGTATGGGCTCACTTTTTTCGGGATGAGATGACAGTTTTATTGGCACTATTTTGGGGTGCGTATGACTTTTTGATCGCTTGCTATTACACTTTTTGTGATGTAAGGTGACAAAAAATTGCTTTTTTTACACCGTTTTATTTTTATTTTTTTACGGTGTTCACCTGATGGTTTAGGTCATGTGATATTTTTACAGAGCAGGTTATTATGGATGTGGCCATACCTAATATGTATACTTTTTTTTTATTTTACTTTACTTTTACACAATAACAGCTTTTTTAAAACAGAAAAAATGTGGTTTTAGTGTCTCCATATTCTAACCATATTTATTTTAATTTTTTTTGGGCGATTGTCTTAGTAGGTGCTCATTTTTTGCGGGATGAGGTGATTGTTAGATTGGTACTATTTTGGTGGGCATACGCCTTTTTGATTGCTTGCTGTTGTACTTTTAGTGTCGTAAGATGACAAAGAATGGTTTATTTAGCACATTTTTTCTTTTTTCTTTTTTTACGGTGTTCATTCTGAGGAGTTAGGTCATGTGATATGTTATAGAGCCGATTGATACGGACACGGCAATACCTAATATGTCTACCTTTCTTTTTCCCCCCTATTTTTTACCAATTTTTTTTAACTTTATTTGGGTGAAATTTACTTTTTTTTTTTTACTTTAAACTTTAAATTTTAGGGGGGGAAACTTTATTTTTTCAACTTTTTTTCACTTTATTTTTGTCCCACTTTGGGACTTCAACTTTGGGGGTTCTGATCCCCTTTACAATGCATTCCAATACTTCTGTATTGGAATGCATTGGCTGTATGAGTAATACAGTGTGTATTACTCATACAGCTTCCTGCCTGTGAGATCCAGGTGGCTGGATCTCACAGGCTCTTCACCGAAGGCACTCACCGATGCCTAAGTGAGGCATCACGCAGCCTTCCATGCCATCGGGTCCCCATTACAGCAGCACGGGGACCCAATGGCAACCGCCGATCCTCGCCGGAACGACCCGTAAACACCGCAAACCACAGGTCTGAATTGTCACAGGACCCCTAGCACATTGTCCCAGGTGCCTGCAGATTGATTTCAGCAGGCACCCAGTTCTGATTACCGCCCGCCGCGCGCGGTGATCGGAACTACACATGGCGTATCGATACGTCATGTGTCCTTAAGTGCCAGGACAATCGTGACGTACCGCTACGTCAAATGTCCCCAACAGGTTAAAGAGTGCCACCAACGTTATATAGTGTGCTATTTGCACGGAGTAGTACAGATAGCACATATATAGCCATATGGCAGTCGGGAAGGGGTTAATGTCTTCTAATCTGAAAAATAGCTGATTGTTATTTGATAAATTCAACAAAAACAAATAGTGATGAGCCGCAGGGGCAATATTCGAATTTGCGATATTTCGCAAATATTTGTAGAATATTCGTCATATATTCGCAAATTCAAGAATTCACAATTATTTTCTTGATTGCTAAAATTGGCAATGTAATATTCGCAATACAGGCATGGGTCACTTTTGCTACATTTTCCAAGCTGCTTGAAGTTTCCATAGATTGTAAAAAAAATGGTTGGCACAGCAGAACATTAAAAATGGCTTTATATGCAGTGCTCCAATATATTTGCGATTGCGCGAATCGGCACTAATGATGCAAATATTTTGGCACAATACGTGAAACTTCACATTTTAGCAGGTCTAGAAAACCAAAATATCGCCAACAGGAGCATAACCTTATCACTTATGTGTGGACACATAAAAGCCACTCTATAAAATCACATAGACCACACAAGTAATATCACAGTAAATCACTTTATTGAAACACAATGTAACAATGACAATAAACACATATATAAAATAATGCAGATGACTACTTTGATAGAGACCCCACTTGGCCAGTAAAGTGCATCTAATATTAGATAAAGTGACCAGTGCAAAATGGCAAGAGCCAGGAATTACTGTAGGGAAAACAACTCAGACTACCAACTGAGTAAAAGGTTGAACTCACATTAGTTGGCCCATAGTGATTCATACAGTCTACTGGTGCAGCCATAATCAATGCATAAATACAAAAATAGACATAAATTTATGTGCCATACTAACCCGGGGGAAGGGGGGAGAAGCAGTTTCCCTGACGGAAGTTTCGCCTCGCCAAGCTTTTTCAAAAAGGTTCACTGCATGTGAAGGCACCCTTACGGAAAGAATGTTGTGTCCTATAATACTGTATGTGTCTTTTATGACGATGATTAGTGTTTAGTGAAGCGAAACATTCAAAGCCGAATTCAGTCTGAAATTTGACGTGAGATAACCCACAGTGTTGTGCAGCCAGCCAAATTGTGCACTATCCCCTGTGATGTCACATCCCTCTGAAACCCACATCCTTAGCCCTCTCTGCTATTGTCCTGTGAGCTGAGCATAGGGAGAGATGTGGCAAGCGCTCATGCACTAGGGACAGTGTTGCTGAGAAAGATTAATAGAAGAATATTGGAGAGGGAGAGTGCAGGGAGGATGCAGGGAGAATTATTCTGCGTCAGGTTTACTTATTTATCCCTACATTTACTTATTCCTACATCAGCTGTACACTAATATATGTAAGTCAATACCAATAAGATGGAAGCCTTTATTATTCCGGTGCCAGTGTGCAAACCAATACCATCCAGTCTGCACACCTTTTGCTGGCTTAACTTCTTTCAAATCATCCTTTAAAGTCTTCATGTCCTAGAAAAGTCAGCAAGATGAAGAGAAAGGAGCAGCTGGATGTTCCTGATAACATATTCTCATCAATTTTAGATGACAGGAGGAAAAGTAGATGGCAGAAGGGCACCCACCTGTAGGGCAGGAAAGCGCTGGGGCTGGAGAAGTGGGTATGCCTGAGCTGATTATTATTCAGTGTTTACCAGTAAATAACCTGCTGGAGATTGCAGGCAAGAATAGCAATAATATGCATATTGTCCCCCGAATTTATCCTTATACTAGCAACAGTGCATGTTTAAAGGTGCCACCATGAAGCCATTAACAATGAAGAATGACTATGCGGTGCGGTCTTCATTATTAAATAAAAGGCAGCTCCTGGCTAATTGACCACATGGTTCTTCAAAGCAGCATGGCCACAACCTGCCTACAGCATGGCCGCTCTATGTGGCCATAACCTAATCAGAGTGGCCTGAGTATACCTGATTTACAGCAATTTGTGATGAATTTATTCTGAACAATTCATATTTTTTGGCTGACTTTAGCAAAGTTGCAGAATCAAATTTTTCAAACCTTTGCTCATCTCTAACAATGATCAATGTCAATGATCAATGATTGTGGCCAATGATTCCGACACCAAACTTTGTAATATTTTACAGTTTATGGAAGATGTTAATAAGTTACAAGTTGTTTTGGACAAACTTACTGTTTGGGCCTCTACTTGGCAAATGAGATTCAATATAGATAAATGTAAAGTTATGCACCTGGCGGCTAATAATCTGCATGCAGCATAAGTCAAACTGGGAGTAAAACTGGGAGAGTCACTTTCTGAGAAGGATCTGGGTATCTTATAGATCGATCATAAACAAAATAACCGCATACAATGCCAGTCAGCTGCCTCTAAGGCCAACAGAATTTTGTCTTGTATTAAATGAGGCTTGGACTCGTAGGACAGGTATGTAATATTGCCACTATACAAAGTTTTCGTATGGCCTCACCTACGCAATTTAGTTCTGGGCACCAGTTCATAAAAAGTGCAAAGGAAAGCAACTAAACTCATAAAGGGCATGGAAGATCTTAGCTATGAGCAAAGATTAAAATAACTAAATTTGTTTAGTCTAAGGTGCAACATGATTAACATGTACAAATATATAAATGGACCATACAAAAAATATCTCGAGAATCTATTCTGTGTTAAATCCCCTTAAAAAACAAGGGGCCACCCCTTAAGCCTGGAGAAAAAAAGATTCAGTCATAAGAAGCAACAAGCATTCTTTAGCATAAGGGCTGTGAATCTCTGGAATAGCTTGCCAATGGAGGTGGTCACAGCAAACATTATTTTTTTCGCCCTATAAAACACACTTTCCCCCCTCCCCCAAAAGTTCATTATAGAAGGATTACAAGTTGGACTTGATGGAACTTTGTCTTTTTCCAACCTTAGCAAGTATGTAACTATTAGTGCTGAGCGAACTGAAGTTCATGAAGTGGACTTTGATTCAAATTTCAGGAAAAAATTGGTTCGCCGCAAAGACAAATTTCCTTGTGCTTCACGGTAACAAATTGATTTTCCCTGAAATGGAGGTAAAAATAAAAAAAATCATACTTACCTCATCCATTTGAGCATGAAGAGGTCACCCCAGCCATCTTGCTTGAAAAGCGGTGACGTCTGACATCACTATGCCGGCGACGTTATGACATCATCATATGTTGCGGCCTCTTTGAGATCAAATGGACAAAATAACTACAATTTGTTGTTATTATATTAAACTGCAAGCACTAAAATGCTTTAATATTGATCTCAAATGTCGCAATCAGCGATGAACGCGGCATCTGAGGGGTTCAATGACAGGGAGGCAGTGCAAGAAATGCACTTTTCCCAAAACAAATTTATTTGTAAAATTCGACGAAGCAACCAAATCGAATTTTAGAGAACTTTGTTCATCTCTAGTAACTATGATCAGAGCTTTACTTTTAATAATTCTAGTAGATATAGTATTGTTTGACAGCAAAGTTTTCCAAATGCTCATGAAAACAATAAATGTCAGAGGTGATGCATAGAAAAGAATGTTCATCTATCTCCACGTTATAAAAAAAAAGTTGAAGAAACTACAGAATGAGATATTTAATGTAGAAAAGCCAGGTCAATACTGCTCCAGGTGAGAGTAATTCTGCATTTGACATTGCATTGTCAGACGCTTGGCATATCTGATATATTAAGTCTTTGATATATTGCTTGCTAGGGGCTGTGCTCTTAGATCAGATTTATGAACTTACAAAAGTCAAGTAATCCATGAGATATACACATTTACAGATGAAATTGGTCATTTACACATAAGCTTAAGGTAAATTATTTCCTTTGAATGACATTGTACATGAAAGCTAATAGTTTATTTAGGTGGCTTTCACAAATGACTTTCTCTATTTGGATCTGCAATGGCTAATGGCTATGTCACGTGCAAACTTTCAATATAATGTTTAGTAATAATAAAATAAAGTTCAAGCAATGTATATTGATGATACTTGGAACGATTAAAAAAAAAATTAGAGGAAGAACAATAAGATTTACAAACTTGCACCATCAGGGTTAAGGGTTATAACCATAAGAGTTATCCCAGGAAAAGTAATGAATGAGATATTTCAACTGAAGCATTATTGCTAGAGATGAACGCATTTCTTAAAAGTTTGATTTGGCTGATTCGGCGAATTTCACAAAAAATTCGCTTTGTGACGAATTACTTCGTCACAAAGTGCATTTTTTTGTAAGTAGTGGGTGCAATGACAGGAAGCTGCGATAGCACAACCCCCGTCATTGTACACCTCAGATGCCACGTTTTAACAATAAAATAAAACTTACCGCCTCAATTTAGTCACGACGGGCCGGCCGCTGCCATCTTGCTCGAAGATCTCGTCCGAAATTATGTGCGGCGCGAGATTAAGTCATCACGTCAGCTGGCGTGGTGACGTATTTCGGCCTTGATCTTCAAGCAAGATGGAGGCTGGCGGTCCGTCACGAGCAAATGGAGGAGGTAAGTTTGAATTTTCTTGTTTTTTATTCTATTTCAGGTTAAATCGATTCGCTGACACGAAGCACGAGGAAATTAGGCTTCTAGGCAAATCAAATTTATCCTGAAACACGGATCAAATTCTACTTTGTGGGATTCGATTCACTCATTTTTAATTATTGCAATGTCCTCAACACTGAAATAGCAACACCAAGAAGGAAAAGTTGTGAATTTAAGGTTACCTTACGTCCTACCAGCAGCACAGATGGGGTTAACTGCCCCTGTGGACTGGTAGGACCGGCGGAATTTTAATGAGCCCAAGAACCAATGAACGATCTTCAGCTCCCTGAAAGGGAGAAGATCACCCCCCAGCCCACCGTGTTTTTTTCTGTCCTCTGGACAGGTGGACTGGCGTGTCGCTCCCCTTCAGGGAGCTGAAGAGTGCTTAGGGTCTCTTTTTTTCCTTAAAGCTAAAGCATCGCTTTTTCTGGGGTCTCAGTGCCTTTATTTTAGGCCTGATCGCGGCGTTTTTCGCCTCTGGGGTACTGTCGGGGAGGGGGGTGTCCCCTCCCCTCTTCTTTCATCTCAGTATGCGGTGTCCCGTCTCTCCATACCGCATGTGTGCGGCGCTATGGGCGCCGCCATCTTCCGGAAGTGACGCGCACTAGGTGCGCTACGTCACTTCCGGTTTTCCGGAGCGATGCGGTGAGGTTTAAAAACTCACCATTTCTATTAAACTGCCTCCCTATATAGACATCCTGGGATCCAGGATTAATCTGGGGAGACATTTAGGATAATCTGAGCCAGTATAGGCTCTGTTATATCTCTGGGCTAATTGCGATCAGGGACCCGCCCAAGGGGTGGGGCTTCCTCCTTTTAAGCGCCCAGAGCCTATCAGTCAGTGCTCTGGTTGCGTCGCTTTCACAAGTTAGCTCCAGAGTTCCCTGTGCCTTGAGATAGTATTACTATTGCTTGGCTTGGGTTTTTGTTGTTGTTCCTCTTTTCACAGCTCTAATTTCTTCTAGTGCTGGTGGGCCCCCTTAAGGTCTTGTTTCTCCACCTCCAGGTATTGTAGGTGTTATGACCTGTTTTTTTCTTTCGGATCAGCGGAAGGCTGGGGCCAAGAGGAAGCATTTGGCGTGTTACGAATGTAACACACCCCTAGACGACAGCTGTCCTTACTCCAGATGTGAGAGTTGTCGCACGGCATCCACGGAACCCACGATGCAGGAAATGTTCCAGTGGACAAAGACATACGTGGATGATTCCATTAAGGGAGTGGTACGGCTGCTTAATGAGAGGCTACCAGGTCCCTCTCAGACTCCCATGGAGGTGGTCGCACCGGTCGAAAGACCTACCCCCTGTTCTGTGGGGTCTTCTTCCGAGGAAGAAGAATTTACTTCTTGCTTTTTCCCTCCAGAAAAGACGCAGAAGTTACTCAAGTCCATCAGGTCAGGGGACCAGGATGTTGACATGGGGGAGTCTTCCGATCCCGCCGGACGGACACAGCGTGTCTTTAGAGCGGATGAGACCCTCCTCTCTGTGATGCGCACAGAGTGGAAAAAGCCTGAGAAAGGTCTAGTGCTCACCAGAAAATTCAATCTGATGTACCCGATGGCTAAACCCTTGGTGGAATCGTGGGGTTCCGTTCCCAAGGTGGACATGGCTATAGCCAAGTTGTGCCGGCGCACTCTAGTCCCTGCAGACGATGGGTCTAGTCTGCAGGACCCTCTAGACCGGAGGGCAGAGTGCACCCTTAGAAGGAGTTACACGGCGGCTGCTGCCTCCGCATCAACTTCAATTGCGGCCACGGAGGTAGCCGCCTATTTACGCTCCAAGCTTAACCAAATCCAGACGGACGTGGATCAGAGCGTATCAAGAGATGACATCCTGGCAGCCTTCAAGTCAGCCAATCTGGCTATGGACTTTCTGGTCGATTCCACCCAGATGCAGCTGAAGCTGGCCGCCAAAACTATGGCCCTAGTTTCGGCTGCCCGCAGACCACTTTGGCTGAAACTGTGGATCGCGGACAACGCGTCCAAGTTCAACCTTTGTGGGCTCCCCTTCGAACCGGATAGGCTATTCGGGTCCGAATTGGACAAGATAATGGAGGGGCTCTCCGATAAAAAGAGGAAGAGCCTCCCCCAGCAACCCTTTCGGGGTCGCCCCAGACAGGAAAAGAAAGGCGGAGGCCGTCCAGGGCAGCAGTCTAGGCGCAGAGATTGGGGGGGGGGCCGTCTCGTAAATATTCGAGACGCCCCCGCAAACCCACCAGGGAGGCAAAACCCTCCTGACTATGGGCCTCCTCGAGGCTCTTGGATAAGCCCTGCTGCCCCTGCAGTGTCTCCTCTAGATTTTCCCGTACCCCTCCCCCAGATTCCTGTGGGGGGCCGTCTTACCCATTTCAAAGACTCTTGGAGCCGGTTGATTGCAGACCCCTGGGTCCAGGACATAGTTTCCGTCGGGTACCGGGTAGATCTTATCTCTCTCCCCCCAGAGAGATTCATCGCCACACGAAACTTCGGGTCTGCCAAACAAGTGGTCCTAGAATCTTACATTCAGGACTATATCTCCAAGGGAGCCCTAGAGGAGGTACCGGCAGGGGAGAGGGGCCTAGGGATTTATTCACCAGTGTTCCTGGTTCCCAAAAAGACGGGAGATCTCCGGATGATCATCGACTTGAGATTTCTCAATCGATTTATAAGAAAAACAAGGTTTCGCATGGAAACCATAAGGTCAGTCAGCCATATCCTCAACCTCGGGGATGTCATGGCTACTCTGGACCTCAAGGATGCGTATCTTCACATTCCGATCCATTCCGCGTCCCGGAAACTCCTCAGGATTGCGGTCCAGATTTCAGGGGTTCGCAGGCACTTTCAGTTCACCGCGCTTCCCTTCGGAATCTCTTCTGCCCACCTTATCTTCACCAAGGTGGTGGTGTCGGTGGTGGCAGCTTTGAGACTTCAAGGACTGACTATTATTCCTTATCTGGACGATTGGCTTTTCATAGCCTCTTCAGTTCCGATCCTTACCCACCATCTTCAGATCGCAATTTCCTTTCTCCTCCGCTTGGGCTGGATTATCAACTGGCAGAAGTCGAATGTGAGCCCATCGACTTCAATCCATTATTTAGGATTTGTGGTCGACTCTGTGGAGATGTCCCTCCGGTTGACTCTAGAAAGGAAAGCGCGGATTCAGGACCTGGCAAGGGTCCTTTATGTCCCTCGTCGAGTCTCTATCCGGACTCTCATGAAGATGCTGGGGCTCATGTCAGCGGCTGCGGACGCAGTCCCTTGGGCACTATGGCACCTCCGTCCTCTTCAGTCGGAGGTCTTACACTTATGGAACGGCAGCCCTGCGGGGCTAGATTCCCTATGCTCCCTGTCCGGTCAAACCCGGAATTCCCTCAGATGGTGGTTTCAGCTACCAGCAGGGAAGTCTATGACCCAACCAGCTTGGGTCATATTGACTACAGACGCGTCCCTTGTAGGCTGGGGCGCTCACCTGGACGGATCCCCAGTACAGGAATCTTGGTCTCCTCTGGAGCGGCGTCTTTCTTCCAATCTTCGCGAGATGCGAGCTATCCGGCTAGCCCTCCTTCACTTCGCCCCTCAGATTCGGGGCAAAGCTGTGAAAGTCCAGTCAGACAATATGACTGCGGTTCTCTATATAAACAAGCAGGGAGGCACAAGATCATTGCCCCTTCTGTCAGAGATCGGGGTGATTCTTCGGTGGGCAGAGACGAACCTTTCCCATCTATCTGCCATTCATATTCAAGGCTCCCTCAATATGATAGCGGACCGCTTAAGTCGAGGATTACCAACCATGGAGTGGTCTCTGCATCCGGAGATCTTCAGGCAGCTAGTTCACAGATGGGGTATGCCAGAGGTGGATCTCATGGCGACCAGGTTCAACGCCAAGGTGCTGAGGTTCTGTTCCCTGTACAGGGAAGACAACCCCCTGGCGATAGATGCTCTGTCGATACCATGGAGGTTCAGGCTGGCTTACATCTTCCCTCCGTTTTCCATGATACCGAGGGTATTGATGAAAATCCGTCAGGATCAGGCCTCGGTAATAGCCATCATACCGTTTTGGCCCAGAAGATCCTGGTTTACCTAGCTCATTCAGATGAGTCGGGGACAATACTGGACGACCCCCGGAGCAGACCCTGGTGTCGTGGGACACTCACCTCTGCCCAGATCTGCACAGGTTCAACCTGACAGCCTGGAGGTTGATCAGTCTCTTCCCAACATAGAGGGGCTTTCCGAGTCGGTCCTGAGAACTTTGTCGCATTCCCGAGCAGAGTCTACAAAGAAGGCCTACTCTAGGATCATGAGAATCTTCATGGTGTGATTCCAGACAGGTGGCGTCCGCAGATCCGCCCCTTCCTGCGATACTTCAATTTCTTCAAGATGGATTAGATAGAGGCCTATCTCCAGCTACCTTGAAGGTACAGGTTTGTGCCATCTCGGCCTGTCTCAACAGACCACATTCTCGGGACCCACTCATTAAACGCTTCCTGAAGGGAGCTGAAAGACTAAAGCCTACTATACTGAAACCTATCCCCCAGTGGGATCTTTCAGTAGTGCTCAGGGGGCTAGCATCTCCCCCCTTCGAGCCCTTGGAGGAGGTAAATTTCAAATTTTTGACTTTTAAGATGGTCTTTCTTCTGGCTATAGCTTCAGCCAAAAGAATTTCTGAACTGCAGGCTTTCTCTGCAGTTCACCCGTACATTATTTTTCTACAGGATAGAGTACTCCTGAAGTTTTTACCATACTTCAGGCCTAAGGTGCCTACTTTCCAGAATATCAATCAGGTAATCTCTTTACCAGTTTTGTTTACAGCCTCCTCCTCTGATACTCCAGCTAGAGAAGCGCTGGATATTTCAAGATGCCTCCAGATCTATGTGGATAGATCTAGAGAGTTCAGGATAGATGAGAATCTCCTTATCCTGTTTGCCGGTAAGTCTAAAGGCCGTAAAGCGTTTAAAGCTACCATTAGTCGCTGGATCAAGGAGGCCATTAAGGAAGCTTTCGTCTCCCAATCCTTAGATCCTCCTGAGTTTGTGAGAGCCCATTCTACTAGGGCGTTCTCCACCTCGGTTGCGGAGAGAAGTCTTCTCCCCTTAGAGTTGATCTGTAAGGCGGCCTCCTGGAGCTCTGAGTCAACCTTCATCTCCCATTATAGGATAGATGCTAGGATGGCAGAGTTTTCGGCTTTTGGGCAGACTGTTCTTAGTTCTGCCAGGCATGAGGACCCTCCCTAGGGGATTCTTCTTGCTATCTCCCCATCTGTGCTGCTGGTAGGACGTAAGGGAATCGTTAATTTCTAACGATAATTTGTTTTCCCTTAGTCCTAACAGCAGCACACAAATATCCCACCCTAGATACATTATGCTTGTTAAAAACACGGTGGGCTGGGGGGTGATCTCCTCCCTTTCAGGGAGCTGAAGATCGTTCATTGGTTCTTGGGCTCATTAAAATTCCGCCGGTCCAACCAGTCCACAGGGGCAGTTAACCCCATCTGTGCTGCTGTTAGGACTAAGGGAAAACAAATTATCGTTAGAAATTAACGAAAATCACAGGGTTGATAGCGATGCTAATGATATGCAAATTATAAAAATGGAAACAAAATATTCAAAACATCTTGATTTATTCAGTATTGTGTATGACCACCATGCATAAAGATACATGCATTTATACACCTTGACATTCTATCAATGCGGTCATTAATGGTAGTCTGAGAAATGCACTGACACTCTAAATGCGCTTCAACATACAAAAAATCCAAGATCCAAGCTGACAGCTTCCTTTGCAAATTCCAATCAGTGATGTCCCCGATGTGCTTGATGACAAGTCAAGAGATGCTGCAGGCCATAGTAGCGCATTCAGGCCACACGTGCAGTCTGCTCACTGTAGCATGGACAACATACGGCCTGGCATTGTCCTGTTGGAAAACAGTTCCTGGGACACTTTGGAGAAATTGCCGTACCACTGGTTCCACAACTAAATCAATGTAACGCATAGTAGGGAGTAGGACAGGTGTGATGTTTCCTTTTAGAGATCTCTTCTTTGCATTGCTCTTGTGGTTGTCAGAGACAAAAGGGTGATTCTTCACTAAAAAGTATATACTTTCATTGCAGCCTCCATTGCGGTCTTGCTGGGCACCATTATATCCTTTGAGAGTGGTGGCATGAGGTCAATGGAACACCTGTAGCTAGATGGCTGCCTTGTAGTAGCATGTTATGCAGACATATTCTGGTGGTTTGTGTAGACACTTTTTCCTGCCCTCGGCTTGGTATGTGATGTCTAATTTCATTTGCAGTACAGAATATATCACTACACACATGTCATTCTTCTAATTAGATTTCATTCCAGTTTGGTGTTCTCCCAACCACTGGGACATGTAGTGTTGGACAGTGGGTGTGTGGCTTTCCTGAGGTGTATTGCTGTCATGGGTAGGTCAGACATGAAATATTCTTGCAATTGCTTTTGTTACTGCCAGCTACATATGCTACAAAATGAAAGTAAGAAGCCACTACTGCCATATTCCCCTACTGTGATCTGCCAGCATATTTTGATGTTACTGCCTTTGCTGTTGCCCTCCCCCCCCCTTCCCCACTCTGTTCCGGGGCCACTATTGTGGTTCTTTATGCTGGTGCCACCCTCACCACTGTGTTCCTGGGCCATTATTGCTAGTCTTCATGCTGTTACCACCCTCACCAGACTGTTACGGGGCCACTAGTGTCCCTGTTTGGCCGTGTTGACATCACTGTTTATTTTTCCGTTCTTCTGAAATAAATAAAAAAGTGCTGTTGTTTGAGTGTCAAGAAGGCCTCTCTCACACGGTCAGTATTTTGCATCAGGATTTGAATCCAAAGCTCGATTTAGTCAACCTACTTGTTGAGGACAGGCGCTCATGGGCAATGACCAACCAACTACACAGCATGTGTCTACAGTAGTCCAATTTTAATGCCTCATAGAAGGTCTAAAAATTGCCCCCATTTTTAACCAGTAGCAAGGGTCTAACAATGTGAATAACTAGTAGTTATAATTCTACTAAACTCTGACAATGTAGCTATAACTACACCTACATGACAGCATGCATCTGGGACCATTTGCAGAAGGGACTTGGAGGGCTTCCTTGCCTCCATCTCCACTGCATACTGCCACCGTCTGATCTGGATCATCTGCATCATCTTCGTCGTTGCCCTCCAGCTCCTCATACTCCTCCTGCTCCTCTCCTGTCACTAACCCACCTAGTTGTATATAAAATTCCTGGGCGTTTATGCTTTCTTTCTCCTTCTCTGCCAGTTCATCCTCCTCAGGGCTGTGAAATGGAGGTGCCATGTCTTCTGTCCCCTAGCCAATCAGGTTTTTCAGCATCCCTTTCAGAATGTGAAGGAGTGGAATGACATCATTCATTCTGTAGTTTGGCCAACTGACAAATAAAGTGGTCTCTTCAAAGGGCCTGAACAAACAGCACATTTCCCTCATAAGCTGCAACTGACTAATGTTGAAGTAACAGCGGGGAGTAGACCTGTCTGTCCACAGAAATCACTGCGAAAGGTGCACCACAATGATGTCTTAGCACCTCTCAGACCGTGTTCACACACCGTAGGCAGTCTAGAGGTATGAACCCATGCCGCGCTGAGATACCTTGACGGTGGTGCAAAAGGGCTCCGATGTGTTCCTGACAGGAATACATTGGCTAAAGTCTCAGTTCTTAACATCAGCTTGAGTGATTAGCCAGTGTTGTCAGTTGCATAACATTGTGGTGCACCTTTCGCAGTGATTTATGTATTTTTATATTTGCATCCACATATTATTCCATCTTGTGTAGGATGCCATTGTGGTGCATGTGGTCCGCTGCCGACCTCCTCCATTGTATGCATTTTTGCTGGGGATTGCCGTTAGCAACGGATCACATGCGGAGGAATTGCTCCCCCGGTTATAAACACGCCACAGTGTTTGGGGTTTTTGAGCATTTCCGCCCATTTAGGCCACTTTATTTCAATTATTTTGTCTGTCCGCAGCATTAAGAAATCATTGACCACCTTCCTCTGCTCGTACAGGTGGTCCAACATATTGAGAGTGGAGTTCCAATAGATCAAAAACGTCACATATGAGGCAATATTGGGGCAGAACAGTTTGCCTTTTCAGCTCAAGGAGTTTTTTTTTTTGCATGAGAGTAGTTGAAGTGCATGCACAGTTTGCCGGACATTTATAACAGCTCTTGCAGTACAGTAGAAGATGAGGGCCATGAATGGCACATGGGTCAGTCCTTCCTGATGCAGCACAGGCAAAATGTTCTTCCCTTTATCAGTAACCATGATTCCTTTCTCCAGTTGGCGAGGAGACAGCCAGTGTTTTATTTCTTTATTGATGACATGGAGCAGTTCCTCCCACATGTGGCTCCGTTCACCAAGGCTGACCAGGTGAAGAACTCCTAGCTTTGCATAGGTTATATGCTGGAGGACCACTGTGAACTGTGCCTAGAGGGGAGGGTGAGGACAAGTTGGAGGATGAGTGTGCTGGTGTGCCTGCTTCAGAATGATATTTACCCAGTGGGCTGTGAACTACATATATTGTTCTTGACCATAGTTACAACTCCTTAATCAGCGCTGGTGGGAACTTTAGTAGACACTGAGGAGCCCACCTTCTGCTCAACGTATTGTATGTGTGTAGGGCTGGTACAGTTTTTTTGGAAAATAAATGTTGGCTTGGGACTCTCCACTTTGGGTGGGCACAAGCTATTATTTCTCTGAAATGTGCAGAGTCAACTACATGGAAAGGAAAGAACTGGCCAGATGCTTGTTCAGTTTCTGCGCCGTTGGATGAGTGCACACATACTGTTGTGTTTTTTCAATCGCCTAGGTCATTGATTGCTGTTGAAACAAGTGATATGGAGTAGTTGGAGGAGGAGCATCAGGAGCAATAGATAATTTTGAAGTAGATGGAAAGGAATGACACATTCCTTCTGCTGATGTTGTCAAGCCTTGACTGCTGGAGAGGTGGTGGGCTGGTGGGTGATGCAGCGATTGCAGTATCAGGCTGTAACAATAAATGAGTGGCACAGTTTTCCCACACTCCTTTATGGTGACACTTCATGTGTTGATGAAGGGCTGTGATGCCAACATTAGCACCCTAGTTGCGCCTCACCTCTTGCCCATACATCTCACCTCCTGCCCACACATCTTGCATACCGCCATGCTCATGTCCTCAGCGACTTGGTGAAAAATTCCCACAATGGCAAGTATGGCATTTTCCCTCCACCACTGTGTGATGCCTGCCGCTGTTTTAAAGAACCTGTGCACTGCTATTGTGTTCTCACAGGTAGTCTACCAAGTAGTTTGGTTGCAGATCTCCCACTGCTTCCCCCCTGCTAGCTCACAGGCATGTTTCCACCCTGCTATCTCACAGGTATGCCTCCACCCTGCTTTCTCATGGGTACCCTGCCACCCTCACTCCATGATGATGCCGATGCCCCATCTTCATCCATCTCCCACGTGCTACATCATCATATACATCTGTTTGGTCATTAGTTGTGTCACCCTAACCTGTCCCACGTCCCTGACATTTCACAACATATGATCTCATCTGACTGTCATGATCGTTAGTTGCACGCCTATAGGAGTCCACAGCAGAACTCTCCTCCAAGTCTGTGCTGGCTTGTATCTGCTGATTGTACTCACAAAGCTCATCCTAGCTGGAAAGCAGAGCAGAGCTGGCAGCTACTGAATCATCACTTGGCTAGCAAAAGGAGCAACAAAAGTGAGAGGCAGTTCCGAACAGATGAGGGTACACAGGCAGTTCCCACGCCTGCCAACTAAGCATGGTGTCAGAGGAACCCATTGATCCCTGGCTATGTGTATCTTTTGTCACTTGAGATGATGTTGAAGTGAAAGTCAAACATTCCAATAAATCTGGATTGTTGGTCAAAACAGGACCGCTGGATTACAGTGGCAGCTCTGACCTGTTGCTGCGGCTGCTACCAGCCCCTTCTTCTGCGGCTACTTGTGCTGGCTACAGCAACATTTTTGCTACTGCCTATTCCTTTTGAGGGTCCAGGAAACTTTCTATTGGTCATAGTGTACAGTAACTGTATCAGTAATATAAGGGGTTAACTAAGAATGTGGAAGCAGTTGAATAAAGATAAATGTGGCAATATATTAGACTGCCATTTAATACTGAAGCACAGTAATTCTATATATAAAAGAAGAAATTAAATGCAAATGTATCAGCAGTTCAGCAAGATGCACACATCGATATATTAGACCTCCCTAAAATACTGAGGCACAGTAATTCTATGTATAAAGTAACAGATTAAATGGGAATGTGGCAGCAGTTAAACAAGATGCACACAGTGATATTTAAGACCTACCTAAAATACTGAGGCATAGTAATTCTATATACAAACCAACAGATTAACTTGGAATGTGGCAGCAGTTCAACAAAATGCACACGGTGATTACACTCAACCTGCACTGTCCATGCTGTCTCCCTGTGCTCCCCCTATAGTCTCTAAAAACTCTCCCTATGATCTTCCTGCACTGTCTCTGTTCTGTCCCTGCACTCTCCATATCTAATATTCTTCTATTAATTGCTTTCTGCAACACTGTCTTTAGTGTATAAGCACTTGTTACGTCTCTCCCTAATCTCAGTTTACAGTGAAATGCTGGACACTGCACCGGATGAGGCTTTTATAGGGCTGTGACATCACAGGGGAAGGCTGCGGATTGGCTGTCTGCACGGCATTATGGTTCATTTCACGTTCCAAGGCTTCAATGTGCAACAGTCATTTTAGAAAAAAAAAGATTTATTACTACGAAGTGCAAGGAAATTCGGATTCTTGTAAAATCTAATTTTTCCTAAACTTCAGATCGAATTCTAATTCGGGTGCTTCGATTCACTCACCACTAATGGTAGGACTGAGGACGGGTGAGTGTTGTTGTTTTTTAACTTTTTTTAACTTTAAACCTTTCCAAGTGTAGACTTTGAGATTTGCAATCTGTTATCCATCCATCCATCATATTTTGGTTTCCTGAGTGGCAAGTCTTGATCCATATGGTAAGAGTTGCTGCAGAAAGACAGAATTTAAAATTGCAGTAATATGAACAAAATAGTATGGAATGACAAAGTGGTGTGTTTCTTCAGGCAATTTTTGAATATCGTTCTTCTCACTCTGGACATTTGTCGACATTTCACTTGCAATATACACAAATGAATATACACTGAATAAAAATATAAACGCAATACTTTTGGTTTTGCTACCATTTTGCATGAGCTGAACTCAAAGATATGAAACATTTTCTACATACAAAGACCCATTACTCTAAAATATTGTTCACAAATCTGTCTAAATCTGTGTTAGTGAGCACTTCTCCTTTGCCGAGATAATCCATCCCACCTCACAGGTGTGGCATAACAAGGTGCTGATTAGACAGCATGAATATTGCACAGGTGTGGTTAAATCTACTTTCACACCTGCGTTTTGGCTTTCCGTTTGTGAGATCCGTTCAGGGCACTCACAAGAGGTCCAAAAACGATCAGTTTTGCCCTAATGCATTCAGAATGGAATAGGATCTGCTCAGAATGCATCAGTTTGTATCAGTTTGCATCAGTTCAGTCTCCATTCCGCTTTTGAGACGGACACCAAAACACTGCTTGCAGTGTTTTGGTGTCCGTCTGATGAAACTCAGCCAAATGGATCCGACCTGGCACACAATGTAAGTCAATGGGGATGGATCCGTTTTCACTGACACAATCTGGCACAATAGAAAACGGATCCGTCTTCCATTGACTTTCAATGGTGTTCAAGACGGATCCGTCTTGGCTATATTAAAGATAATGCAAACTGATCCGTTCTGAATGGATGCAGACGGTTGTATTATCTCAACGGATCTGTCCATGATGGATCCGCACAAAACGCGAGTGTGAAAGTAGCCTTAGAATGCCAACAATAAAAGGCCACTCTGAAATGTGCACAGTTTTGCCTTACTGGGGTGGGGTCAGAAAACCAGTCAGTATCTGTTGTGGCCACCATTTGCCTCACGCAGTGCAACACATCTCCGTCGCATAGAGTTGATCAGGTTGTTGATTGTGGCCTGTGGAATCTTGGTCCGCTCCTCTTCAATAGCTGTGCGAGGTTGCAGAATATTGGCAGGAACTGAACACGCTGTCGTATACGCCGATCCAGAGCATCCCAAACATGCTCAATGGGTGACATGTCCGGTGAGTATGCTGGCCATGCAAGAACTGGGATGTTTTCAGCTTCCAGGAATTGTGTACAGATCCTTGCACTATGGGGTCGTGCATTATCATGCTGCAACATGAGGTGATGGTCGTGGATGAATGGCACAACAATGGGCCTCAGGATCTCGTCACGGTATCTCTGTGCATTCCAAATGCCATTAATAAAATGCACCTGTGTTCATTGTCCATAACATATGCCTGCCCATACCATAACCCCGCCGCCACCATGGGCCACTCGAGCCACAACGTTAATGTCAGGAAACTGCTCACCCACACAATGCCACACAAGCTGTCTGCCTTCTGCCCTGAACAGTGAAAACCGGGACTCATCCGTGAACAGAACGCCTCTCCAATGGACGCCATCGAATGTGAGTATTTTCCCACTCAAGTCGGTTACGATGACGAACTGCAGTCAGGTCCAGAAACCGATGAGGATGACGAGCATGCAGATGAGCTTCTCTGGGACAGTTTCTGACAGTTTGTGCAGAAATTCTTTGGTTATGCAAACTGATTGTTGCTGCAACTGTCCGGGTGGCTGGTCTCAGACTATCATGGAGGTGAACATGCTGGATGTGGAGGTCCTGGGCTGGTGTGGTTACACCTGGTCTGCGTTTGTGAGGCCAGTTGGATGTACTGCCAAATTCTTTGAAACACCTTTGGAGACGGCTTATGGTAGAGAAATGAACATTCATTGCACGGGCAACAGCTCTGGTAGACATTCCTGCAGTCAGCATGCCAATTGCACGCTCCCTCAAGCGTTGCGACATCTGTGGAATTGTGCTGTGTGATCAAACTGCACATTTCAGAGTGGTCTTTTATTGTGGGCAGTCTAAGGCACACATGTGCAATATTCATGCTGTCTAATCAGCACCTTGATATTCCACACCTGTGAGGTGGGATGGATTATCTCTGCAAAGGAGAAGTGCTCACTAACACAGATTTAGACAGATTTGTGAACAATATTTGAAAGTAATGGGACTTTTGTGTATGTAGAAAATGTCTCAGATCTTTGAGTTCAGCTCATGCAAAATGGGAGCAAAACCGAAAGTGTTGCTTTTATATTTTTGTTCAGTGTAGATTTTTAGTCTGCTTTGGAAGAGTTTAATTATTACTCATTTTCTCGTCAGATGGTAATTTTCTCTTCTTGTTCATTTTCTGACTTTAGGCTCATACAAGCATTAGTGTTGATCGAGCAAAATAGTGCTCGGGTGCTCGGGGGCTTGGACCGAACACATCGGGATGCTCGGGTGCTCTACTGAGCACCCAAACACAATGGAAGTCAATGGGAGAATCCAAGCATTAAACCAGGCACCCCCTGATCTATCTGAAGAGGGGAGGGTGCCTGGTTTATAGGAAAAGGTCAGAAATGTATGGAAACACCAACAAAATGGTTCCGGAACAGCATGGGGAGGATGTCTGGATGCATCTTGGACCCCCAGGCCGTTGCTGGGAACGATGTTGTCCGAGTAGTACGCCACTTTTACAGACTGACAATAATACGCACAAAACCGAAGATAAAGTCAATTTTATAGGAAAAATTGTTAGGAAACATTCTTTCCTGCATATATACTTGTATATAAAGTGCAAGTGCTGGCAAAAATTACAAGGAAGAGGCACTCCGATGCAACCTGTATATCACATAAAGGAGGGCCTCATTCACATTGTGGTACAATTGTTCAGGTAGTGGGACTCCTACACTCATAAAGCCTATGCACTAAGTGAAAGGGCTGCCAAAAATTATAAGGAAACAGCACTACAATACACCCTTTGTTACATATAAAGGAGGGCATCATACAGACCCTTGAAAAATTATGATTGATGGCCTGCTTGTGACCCTCAAAAACATATGGAACAAGGGCCAGCTGATCTGAACATTATGGGCGAGGGCCTGCTGCCGCTTTGGTGACTCTAGATAACCTGGGCCCAATCGCACATCCCCATGATGGCGACAATCCATTCAGATGTCTGCACTATTTACTTTCAATGTTATTTTCAGAGCAAACCACGGTGACCATGGGTAACGGGTAATCAGGGTTTGATTCCAGGGAGGGAGCCTGAGAAACAGCTACGGCTATCCATTCCAAGCAAGGCAGCATGTGCGCAAATTACCTATTAGGTATAATTAGGTGAAGGCCTGCAGGTAAGCTGACCCTGTAAAACATTATATGCGAGGGCCTGCAGGTGATCTGACCCTCTAAAAATTATATGCGAGGGCCTGATGCTGAGCTGACCCTCTAAAACATTATGGTTGAGGGCCTGCTGCTGAGCTGACCATTTAAAAAATTATCAGAAAGTGCCTGCTGCTTAGCTGACCATTGAAAAAATGTACAGTGTTCAAAGCAGGCTGGGTCGCCTGAATACTTCAGCTAGTAATATTGGAGTAAGACTCCGGTTCTATTTTGTTGGTTTTCGAAACTGGGGCCATGATTA